>NW_019764678.1:0-480 GCF_002891405.2 Cryptotermes secundus | reverse complement strand
TAACAATCTGAACGGCGTCTTCAGTAGCAAAACATGTTACAATATAATGCGACAATGTTAATTTACCTCTCACAATGGATCCATATTGTGATGGAACGCATCCATATTGTAGAAGTTATGCCTTGTGTTATGATGAGAATTGCAGTATTAGAAATATTAAAATATCAGAGTATATAAGAAATTTGTATTTAAAAGTGGTGATTGAAAATACTGTATATTAGAATATAAGATTTTAGAATACATGTAAAGAGTTAGATGTTACACAAGTAAAGTACCTAAAATATTAAAGGTATTAAAATATAACAGTAGTATAAAATTATGGAAATATAAATTTTAAAAATTTCTCATATGGACTTGAAGGTTACAATGTGGAGGTTAAGCGCCAAGAATTGTGTTGTGTTAAATGTGTTATGGACCTTGGCGCGGTTACAGTGTGTTAATATATATATATATATTGTGACATGTTGACCCCTACCTCCC
>NW_019764677.1:0-480 GCF_002891405.2 Cryptotermes secundus | reverse complement strand
TGTAATATTTCATAACATGCTAGGCCTTGTGGTGAAGAATTGTATGACCTCCTGCCTAGTCACCAAGCTGAAGGACCAATCCTTGTCATCTTTCAGGTCATTCAGATAGTGTAAATTGCTGCTGGGCCTAACCAGCGCAGTCAGTCCTGTGGGCCTTGTGACCATATGTTACTGTCTCAAGATAAAGGCCTAAAATAGATGAAGGAAAGGAACAAATTGAATGAATGACAGATGACTGTATGAAAGAAATAATTCTTCATTGAATTTCAACAGTCTTTTCCACAAGTATTTACTCCTGAAATTGGAGATAACTAATTTTCAGTGTTCCATTTGAGAGAATACTGAAAAGTGAGAATTGGTGGCATTCTAAGTCCAGTCAGTAAAAAGAAGGAATATTTTTAATAATATTGCTACTGCTGTAATTTATGTTGTTTTTTCTGTTTACAGAAATGCAGCTTTGCAGTTGTCTGGTGCACTCAT
>NW_019764676.1:0-480 GCF_002891405.2 Cryptotermes secundus | reverse complement strand
GGCAGGCGAGGATGAGGGGGAAGAGGAGTGGTTTGTGGTGTTGTAACGAGTTGTATAAGCGTGCAACAAATCCGGTCATCAATCCAAACCCCGTCTCTAAGTCACGCCCACCCCGGAACACGTGAGAGCACAATTATTGTGTTTCTGGACACTATCCATCGTCCTGTCTGTTTTTAAATATAAACAGGACCATGGATAATATCTAGTAGCACAATAAGGCAGTTCCTCATATTCATAAATTGGATTTAAAACCGAAATAAAGGTAGTTGTCAGTTGAAAGACTGGAAATGACAATTTAGGATTGAATCAGTGATGTTCCAATTTAACTACAATGTACAGTCCCGAAGGAAATTGCAAGCAGACAAAACACGAAGTTAGTCAGTCGGCATAGCTCAGTGGAGAATACAGCAGTAAGCAGAAATCAGTGGGAAATATACAGAAATCGTCTCCTACAGAACACTGCTGCACAATTCCGTGTGA
>NW_019764675.1:0-480 GCF_002891405.2 Cryptotermes secundus | reverse complement strand
TTTTTTTTTCGGGAACTGTAGCAGTTTCCGTCCTCAAATGGAAATGTGGGCAGACACAGAGTTGGATCCGATAAATCTAATGGACCCTACTGACTTGGTCTGCCGTCGGGTGAAATCTAAGGACCTTAAATCAGTTTCAGATTTCGAAAACTTTGTTTCCTTTCGTCATGAATATCCCGAAACTCCTTGTATTCGTCACCAGATCTAATTAGAATGATAAAGTCTAGCATGAAATGGGCATGGCGCGTAGCACGCATGAGGAATAATAAAGGGACTATTTTTTACGTCCTAGGTTTTTTAGCTGTATGGAAAATAAAGTAAATGAATGAATATCGTTTTTGTAGGAAAGCCAAAGGAACCGCTAGTAACACCTCAATGCATGCGAAAATGCAAATGTACAAAATAATAACAAGGTGTACTTGTTCCTGTAACAGGCTGGGGAGGCTCGTAGGGTTGTCAGACGTCAAGGCTCCCACATTT
>NW_019764674.1:0-477 GCF_002891405.2 Cryptotermes secundus | reverse complement strand
GCATTGGTGGTATTTCCAGGAAATAACTGTACCCGAATTAGGGGCCCAAATGTTGACGTAATGCGTGCATTTTCTTGATTGTATACTCGGCTAACAACAGCGGCTGTGTTTCCAAGGGCAGTCTTACGTGAGAAAATATATCGTTGCACTGAGTTTTGCATTTATTATTTTTTACGGTGTTGGATATTATGATTGGTTTGTGATTACGCTAAACGGAGCCCGTTATGTATATAATATTTTACTTACGTGCCGTTTATTTAACGGCATCGTGACTCACTCAGAATATACAAGATGTCTTGACCACTTCAAGTAATATTTTTATTAAATTTCGAATAAAAAATGTTTCTGATAAAGGTCCATCGCTATCGAGAAGACATCATATCGTAGAATATTTGATCATAATAATTTTTGTTTTTATTGCTAGTGGGGTGAGACAAGTCCCTTGTACTGCGGCCACTTCTGGCCTATTGTACCAGC
>NW_019764673.1:0-480 GCF_002891405.2 Cryptotermes secundus | reverse complement strand
GCGCTCGTGTGGCCCCAGCCTAAGTTGAGAATGTAAAGAGGAACAGGAAGCACAGAACCTGTAACAGTATAAAACATGATTATTATAAATGTGAGTCCCAAACTCTGACAGCCACGAGACATAATTCTAGGGTGTTTGGAATTATGAGTACTTATAATACAGTTGTATCTACACACAATTATGGCAAATCATACTGTCAGTATTATTTCATATGCGTGCTTTTAGAATCTACAGCAGGACCCAGCGAACAGCTTACGTTAGGCATAGGGAGGCTGTACAGATATTCAGGTTCCCGCTTCTACAGTACAGCCTGATAGAGACCTGCAACAATGTACAGTACTGCACTTTTCGTGAATGTACAGAAATATTTTATAGCTTACTGTACGTGTACAAAGGCTGCAAAGCTATTTAGGTTCTTGCTGCCACCGTACAGTCTGACAAGGACCAGCAACAGTGTGCAGAACTCCATTTTTGTCACTT
>NW_019764672.1:0-480 GCF_002891405.2 Cryptotermes secundus | reverse complement strand
TCTAAGACGACTGTGTCTCCGTGGGTTCGAATCCCACGTGGGGCACGGAAGCGTGTCCGCGTTTCTCCTCTATTTATGTTGTTCTGCGTGCGAAGAGGCCTGCAATGGACCGATGTCCAACCAAAAGCTCCTGCCAAATTTTCAAAAGATTGTTTCAAAATTCAGTTCTGAACTGGAACATGTTAAAGGGCCTAATCATAAAGCTTAAGAAGAAGACAATTACGCAGTATGAGTAGATGCCTTGGGAACACTAAAATGCCAGAATGTAGAAGCATTCTGAGTCTTGTTTCCGTTCCAGAGGATGAAGGTAAGCTTATGACATAGTGTTTAAACATCCTGTTACATTTGTGCATCACTTGATATGTGTACACACACGCGCAGTAAAGTTTTGAGTGGAGTTTCACAGAATTATTGGGAGAATCACCACTTAGCGCATACACATAAATTCAGAGACGTGTTTCGGCCACAGAGGGCCAACAT
>NW_019764671.1:0-479 GCF_002891405.2 Cryptotermes secundus | reverse complement strand
CGTTCCAGACCCACTACTTCTCAGAAAATCTGGTAGCCAGTAAATCTGACAACTAGACCACACAGGCGGTCAGATGTATTTTATGTATACATGTTGTACATTTTCTAGACCGGAGCCGCTAGTTCAAGGAAACAGCGGCTCCGGCCTAGAAAACCGAAATTTTTAGAAAGAAAATATCAACAGAAACAAACAGATAAAACTAAGGCATATATTTTTCTGCTTTAGTTGTGGCAGGCGACCTTCATAAAAGCTTGTCATTCCTGCTTTCAAATCTACTCTATTATGTGACATCATTCTAAGTTGTATTCGTACATTTTGCGTAACAGCGGCTTTTTCTGGGATTAGATAAACTAATATAAGGCAAGTGTTAAAATTTTTCTGAAGGGTGGATTATATCGAGAAAGTGTTGCACTGTTCAGCAACAAGAAGGAAAGGGAAAGAAATACGGAGTTCATTATCGAATCGATGTCTGAAGACGG
>NW_019764670.1:0-480 GCF_002891405.2 Cryptotermes secundus | reverse complement strand
TTGGATAGAAGGTTGGGTGGACCCCAGAGCCGGTCTGGACGACGTTAAGAAAATTATTGACCCCTCTGGGACTCGAATTCCGAACCCTCGGTCGTCAAATTTTGATCAAATAATGGGTCAAATTTGGGCGAAATATTTGTGATACACTGGGAGGGCTGTATAGAAATTGATCTACATGGTATTTAAAAATTCAGTTCCTGCCTTATAGGAACACGAAGATAACGCGTTGAAGCGATGAAGGGAGCTCATTATAAAATGTTCTCCAAAACCGTACTGTCTTATCCTTCTTCGGTCCAACTATTGTCCTTAGCAGGTTTTCCTAAAACACCCTCAAATCTTTGTTCCTCCCTTATTGTCAGATACCAAGACTCACAGCCACACAGAAGTGGCCCAACAGGAATAAATCTGTGCCTAGTGGAAACCGGCTCCTTCGTTCAGTTTTACTTCATAACAAGTAATTTACGTGATGACTACTACTAC
>NW_019764669.1:0-480 GCF_002891405.2 Cryptotermes secundus | reverse complement strand
ACGTGGAGCTGGGACGGTAGGGATCAACATGTCACAATATATTTGAAAAACATGAATCGGTTTCCTTGCATCCCCTGTTTCGTAGAAGTCACAGAAATGCAATGAAAATGTCTGCAAGAATTTTCATCCGCATTTGGTTTCATGTTTAGGTGTCAAATCGAGGGATCATAGATCAGGGGCATTTCTAAGCTCCCTTTTCACCTTACCAGATGCCATAGAAACACCCTTACATGTGTGGACATTTAAAGTACATCATTTTTATAATTCGATATTGACAAAATCTATAAGAATGAGATGACACATCCGAACCGAGCTACAGAGCACACCACACAACACTACACGAAGAATGTAGTCTCTTTAGTCAATTTACAATGTTAATATGACTTACTGAGGAAACATATCATGTACACTTCTAATTCGGAACATATTGTAACGTGTTGCGTTACTGAATACGCTGTAGAGATCGTTAATTGGTTTATT
>NW_019764668.1:0-480 GCF_002891405.2 Cryptotermes secundus | reverse complement strand
ATAGTCAGAAATTTAATGAAGGTAGGTGAGAGTAATGTTTCTTCTAGTATTCATCTTATAGACATCTAAATTTAATTTGAATTGATCTTTTCTGTAAATAAGAAACAAGAGAAGCGATAGCAGGTTTTGCGATTGAAGAGGCTGAATATTTAAGTTCTTAAATAAATCTCTTCATTAATCTACTTCTGCATCCTATAATAATCCTAATAACATTTTTATTGTTTAAAAATTTATAACGTGTGTAGAATTTTGCCACATTATTAATCCATATATCATAATGGAATCAAAATAAGCGTCGTAAGTCGTCATCAAAATTTCCTGTATTATAAAATGCTGAACTGATCCCATTGCATCGCAAGCTGAACTCAATTTAGGTACAATTGCTCAATATGTATTTTTAAAAACAGTGTACTCTCTAAATGTATTCAAGGGATTTTATGACAAGTACTTTAGATATTGATTTATTTGCATAACTAATGA
>NW_019764667.1:0-480 GCF_002891405.2 Cryptotermes secundus | reverse complement strand
CTGTTAGCTTATAAAATGGGAAAATTGATAGGAGGAGGATCATCCAATTGTAAGTTTGTTACAATGTGTCTGAGGAAGAACAGAGAGTATTTAAGGTTTATGTAAGGGACGTGAGGGTTACTTCTCTGACAGTCGAGACAAGTGTTTTGAACTAGAGAAACGGTCCAACCTCCAGGGGGAGCCACGGTATTGAGGCGGCAGACAACCAAAGGCAAGGAGACCACAGACCTCTAAAAGTGTCAGGCCTCACCATGTTCGCCATCTATGCAGTCGCTGCATTCTGTAAGTAGAGATCTGTTTGTCTCAGCCTGGCCACTCAACCTCAGCGGAAGAGAAGAAGCGATCGCAAGTAGACTAGAATTGTTCAGACTAATTACTTTATTTGTTGATTTCATGATGTGTTTATATTGTGTTAATAAATGTTACTTTTTTTTTGTTAGATAAAAGAAAGGTGTTTCAGTATGATTCGGGAATGGGCAT
>NW_019764666.1:0-479 GCF_002891405.2 Cryptotermes secundus | reverse complement strand
TTCTTCATAGTCACCGCCGTGAAAGCCTCAAATCTTACACTTATATATCATTTTAATTCTTGCCTTGGGGTTGCACTCAGGTCTGTCTGGTAGAGCTGGGACGGTGTATCTTTTCAGCCAGTGTAGAGTAGCCACTGTCTGGTAGGTTCACTGTTAGTGCATTAGTGTGGTTTTCTAATTTGCTTAAATATTGATTATTTCACTGAGCACTTGTTCATTTGTAGATCTTCATGGATCCTGTGGTTGTTTCAGGGAAAGCATGAACAATTTCAAACCCAAAATTACAGTTTTTGGGCAGGAAGATTTTGTAAATTCTTTGTCGACTTTATTTTTGGTTTGCTTTTAGTATTCATTTTTGTTCCCATTATTTGTTTATTTGAGCGCAAGGTTATTCAGTTTTTTGGGGGGTTGATCTAGGATTAACGCTCTAGATTTGCATTCGGAAAGTCTGGACATCAACTATTCTAATCGAGGGTTTT
>NW_019764665.1:0-479 GCF_002891405.2 Cryptotermes secundus | reverse complement strand
AAGCAGTTGGTGAAATAAGAATTAGCAGGGGAAACTGAAGTACCTGGAGAGAACCTGCCCCAGAGTGACTTTGTCCACAAATTCCACATGGTCTGAGCTGGAATCAAACCCAGACTGCCATAATGGGAAGCCAGAAACTGACCATCTGAGCTATGGCATGGCCCTGCCGTGTTACTGTATCATTTGCCAGCAGGAACAGACTCTTCCCTCCAATTATAAGCCCACACATTTATCACTATACACCCACACTTCGTGAGCCAGGACAGTGCAGTCAGTATAGTTGGACGACAAAGGGGTCAGAGTTCAAGTCCTGGAAGAGTAAAGAATTTTCACTTCTCCATGTTGTCCAGATCGGCTCTGGGGTCCACCCAACCTCCTTATCCAATGGGTATTGGGGGCTCTTTCCCCATGGATAAAGCAGCCAAGGCATGAAACTGACCACTCACCTCCAGCTAGTGTCAAGGTCAAGAAAATGTGGA
>NW_019764664.1:0-479 GCF_002891405.2 Cryptotermes secundus | reverse complement strand
CTGTTCCGAGTATGTAGCATTGCTCCCGTGGCGCCCCCGCACCGCGTCACTAAGGACACAACACTTAATGGCTACTTTATTCCAAAGGTTTGTATCTATGGTACTGTGGTTCGAAGAAGGACAGTGCACGGTTTTACTGTAGTTAGGTTGCGGTGCCACGTTTCTACGTTTGTTTTCTCGCAATAATATCTGAACCAATAGGCGGACATTCACGACACCTTGTGTGAATATTGTGCCATCGGATGTCACCCAAATTACTTATTTTTACTTTTCTACCGTGAATAATACCAATATGGCGGACGTACTTCTGGTGTGGGTGCGATGCTAACGCCTCTGACTGAAGGGTCCTGATATATGGCATGACACTTATTTCCGAAAATATAAATTATGAGTTTTATTGGAGTAGTTATTTTAGAACGTAACACAACATGGGACGCCTCTGTGGTCTAGTGGTAAGAGTTCCTGGCTACAGATCCAGA
>NW_019764663.1:0-479 GCF_002891405.2 Cryptotermes secundus | reverse complement strand
TAGGTTGCCCTCATATAAAAGTTTTAACACATTCTTCAGCTTAAATTGTTCATCAGACACAAGTTTTTCATTATCTGAAAATATTTCTTAGGGGTTTAACTTGTATCCTTCAGAAAAAAAAGTAAGAAAACTGTAAAATAAACCAACAAAAGTGGGGAATTGTATTGCAGTGGAGTTAACATTATTTTCCAAAAATCCTTCTGTGAAAATTCGCTCTCTTCCTTAACCTTTGTGTTCATTTAATGCAGAAAAAAATTCTCCCATCTTCCACATCTTGTGCTTCATTAGTATGGCAGAACCGAACGTTTGAATTCTGTTATTCAGGAATACATGATTTTTACATTGCATTATGTTAAATAGGCCTAATATTTGTTTCAAATATAAGCTATACAATGTAATGAGATCTACTACCACAGTCTAATTTCGTGGACTGCCCGCAAAGCGTCGTTGCAGTGCACTACAGCGAATAGGTTGAGGCA
>NW_019764662.1:0-479 GCF_002891405.2 Cryptotermes secundus | reverse complement strand
GGTGGACCCCAGAGCCGGTCTGGAATTCCGTGTTTTCCCAGACAGTAGTAACCGGTTGGGTTTTGTAGCGGAGACGTGATATGTTTCCTGTTAGGTACGGACTGGATCCATGAGTGGTTCCCAGCCTGAGAGAGGCAACAAACGTAGCGCATATGCAAAAAGACCGACCCCTCCCCTCGTCGAAGAGACCCCACTTCCAAACACAAACACGTCTAGAACAGAAAAAACGTTTAGTCATGGATCACGAGGAGGTATGAAACCAGGAATGACTGTGCTGACGAGGAACAAAAGCAATCTGACCCACCAGCCAGCAGAAGTCACACCCCTCCCCTCGTCGAAGATGAGTCCCCATTTCAAAACACGTAAAATTTGAAAGAACAAAATATGGTCATGGGTTCAGACGGACCTAAAATCAAGATTGGCTGTGCTGGCGAGGACCAGCAGCAACTTACCCAACCGACCAGCCTGGGGGATGGGGG
>NW_019764661.1:0-479 GCF_002891405.2 Cryptotermes secundus | reverse complement strand
TTTACAATCCTAAGCAATATGTAGATACATTTGAAAAAGAAAAAAGAAAAAAAAAATACACAAATCATTGGATATTGGTTTAACAGATTTAAAAATAAGAGCATTCTTAATGAAAATTGTATCATGGAAGGCCGAATATTTGGGAGGAAAAAAAAAGATCATGAATTAAGTGTAAACAAAAAACCTGTTATGGTCTTAGATAACACAAGGATTCAACCAAAACACAGTCTGTGAGTGTTCACAAGTTCATAGGACAGATGGTGTTATTGCAAATGAGAATGCTGGTCAGCACTGGACAACTGCACATGCCAGCTATCAAAAGAGTTTGTTCCTGTAGTTCATCTGATTCTTAAATCAATGACAAAGAATGATGAGCACCATGATGAAATGCACTTCAAAAACTATTGCACATGGGTTCAGAAAATGCTTCTAGTCAGTCACATACAAGCTGCCTAACTGTGTTAGACCATGCTCCTTAC
>NW_019764660.1:0-479 GCF_002891405.2 Cryptotermes secundus | reverse complement strand
GCGCTCTAATTGTTTGTAGTTCCAGATTTTGTGTATAAATAGTCCATAAATGCCATTATCTTAAACTCCTTCGTACTACGTGGTGTTCTTGATACTGAGTGCGTCGTTAAATAGCCAACAACCTTCCGGTCCCTGTATTTAGTGTGGTTGCTGACAGATCACGTCTGATGTTAAGGTACATGCTTACGTCGCTAGAAAAAATTTGATGCATGAGGCGATTTGTTTCATCAAGCAGCGCCACTCTTTATTCCAAGAATCTAAAATTACTAAAAATAACAATTCAGTGCGTTTGTCTGCAGCGCATCAACTTTCGTGCACCATTTTACTGATATTTTTTCACAGTAGTAATTTTGAATTAGATAAAAAGTGTCTGAATTTGTATAAAATTCTATGGCGCGTTAAACGAATTTGATTTCGTAAGTAGAAAACATTTTATAATTTGTCCATGTGAAATTACATTACGGTGTCTTTCTCCTTTG
>NW_019764659.1:0-479 GCF_002891405.2 Cryptotermes secundus | reverse complement strand
CAAAGGACAGATGCAAATGTGGACGGAGAGCGAACCTTGGTGCGGTCAGGTTGAAGATTTAGTGTAAAACCAACAGCAGAAGAACTGAATATGAATAGGGAAACAGAGTGACAGATTATTAGGGGAGATTTGGGAATGAGAAAAATTCTCGCAAAGATGGTGTCTGTAATCTTGACAGATGACCAGAAACAGCATCAGCTTCACATTTCATCTGATCTTTCACACAATGCAGAGATATTTGATAGTGTCATTACTGGAGATGAAACATGGTGTTTTCAATATGACCCAGAAACAAAACTCAAGAGCATGCAGTGGAAAACATAGAAATTTTCTTGGCCAAAAAAAAAAACATGTCTCACTCACAGTTCAAGACCATGCTTGTGTGTTTCTTTGATCACAAGGAGATAGTTCACCATGAATTCACTGCGCAAAGACAAATGGTGAATCAGCAGTGTTATTTGGAAGTGCTGATGAGGCTA
>NW_019764658.1:0-479 GCF_002891405.2 Cryptotermes secundus | reverse complement strand
CTCCACGGTCTTTTACTGGGATACCTTTACTTTTACCAGGTCTATTGTGAGACGATAATGAATTAGAGACGACAATAAGTGCTCCATTTAGAAAATTAATCCAAGTTCATCGTTGTGACAACAGGTCACTGTAATCCCTGCTTCTGTGAGACATGTACGGCATAAAAAATGGGGCAGGTTTGTCTCCTTCAAAACTGTGTTTCCCATGGGAATACTAAATGACTTTATGGAAAGAGACACTCTCTATCCTTCAAACTCAATGCAAGTAGATTCTATAGGGTTCCGACCGTGATGTATGACGCTTGGTATGAATGGGTTTTTTTACTTTGTCCCATCATCCGATATTCTACCAAACCAAAGGTTTCGTAAACTATATCCGTTTCTGTCATCAGATAAGGGGGTGGGAGACACCTTCTATGCTGAATTTTTTCTTCTGTGTTATAACACCGTGTAGTCCGTTGAAAGTCAACCGACGTTTC
>NW_019764657.1:0-479 GCF_002891405.2 Cryptotermes secundus | reverse complement strand
TTGAGTTGCTAGTTTGCTAGCTTTGCATTGTTTGCTTGCTTTCTTAGCGTTTCTTGCTTGCTAGCTTTCCTTGCTAACTTCCTAGATTTGCGTTTCTGGATTGCTAGTTTTGAGATTCAAGTTTGCTAGCTTTCCGTTGCTATATTGCTTGCTTGATAGATATGCGTTTCTAGCTCGCTATCTTTGCGTTGTTATCTTGCCAGGTTTGCGTTGCTATTTTGCCAGGTTTCAGTTGTTAGCTAGTCAAATTTGCGTTTCTAGCTTCCCAGATTTGCTTTGCTAGCTTGCAAGCTTTCCGTTGCACGCTTGCTAGATTTGCGTTGTTAGCTTGCTTGATTTGCGTTGCTACCTTACTTGTTTTCGTTTCTAGTTTGCTAGCTTTGCGTTACTAGCTTGTTAGCTTTGCGTTCATAACTTTCTGGCTTTGCTTTGCTAACTTTCTAGCTTTCCGTCGCTAGCTGGCTAGCTTGATAGATATG
>NW_019764656.1:0-479 GCF_002891405.2 Cryptotermes secundus | reverse complement strand
ATGAGTAAATGATGAATATGGAGTTTTCCTTCCTGTGAAGTAATTGCAAATTTATTGAATTCCGTAGTTTTCCTTACATTTTCTCACACTCTGATTCACTACAGTGCGTATAACTCAGTCCATATTAAGGTAAGAGAGCTCATTCTTCTAACAGTTGAAAGGCTTTAGGTGGGAATTTTCATTTGGTATGCCAGAATATTTTAGGACACATTAACACTTCCACCAAACTTTGACCTTGATTTATAGAAATAATATGGCCTGATTTATGCATACTCTATGTAATTGTTTAAGTACGTGTCTGGAAATTATCATTTTGGGTAACAAGTTAGTTGACAAGATAACGTATTTGTTTATAAGTACAGGATACATGTTGGTCAGTCAGATTAAAGATTATGTAGGTAATACAGCAGTGTTACTTTCGTTCGTTTCATTTCATTTATCCATTTTATTTCACATTCATAATTGCTACAACAGTAACA
>NW_019764655.1:0-479 GCF_002891405.2 Cryptotermes secundus | reverse complement strand
TATTATTATTATTATTATTATTACCCGGGTACCGGTGCGCTTCCTGTGGGGTAAAGCGCCCGGGACGTGAAGCTGAAAACTAGCCTCCATCTAGTACCGAGGCCAAGAATATGTGGATCTACATATTCATTCCGCCATACACCTTGAAAGCGTAGTGCTTAATTCGTTCAGAACAGGGACACCTTTACTTTTTTATCATAATCATCACGATTAGATTTTATAACGTGTTCTTATTAATAGTAAGAGAAACGGCGGGTTTCTAGATATTAAATTAATTTGCAAAATAGGATTTGGCGATTTTAATTTACTTCCAACTTTTCCTTAAGTGACCCCAGTTTATTCTGTGTCCTCTGGTATGGGGTGAGATGGAGTGGTCGTGGCTGATGCTTAATTAAGTACAGCGACTTTACCGCTCGTGATTTCATTCTGTGTCTCTGCTCTTTAAATGTCCCTGCCGCGCCTGCGCGTGAAGTAAGAAG
>NW_019764654.1:0-479 GCF_002891405.2 Cryptotermes secundus | reverse complement strand
TTCCTTCAGCGCCAGGAAATGGCTGCCATTCCACGAAGACTTGAGGTATGTTACTTCACAATCATTTGGGCTGGATTCCCATCAGCTTCAAGGTTTAATGTTCAGTCAGTGTGTGATACAAGTATACATCCAAGTATCACTCCAACAGAATGTCCTGACAGATGTTCTGAATTACTTATGTTTGTGATTTGTTTTCAAAAGTTTGTTCTTTGAATTTGCATGGGATACCAATGATCCTGAGATTTTTATGACTTTCTGCAGTTAATTTATTTCATTTTTTAATATCAATCTCAATCACTGTCTGTAAATGAATAACTTGTTTCTTCTTGGGTATTTATGTACATGTATGTACATTTGTATTATGCATGCATGTACTGTACTTATGTGCATGTAGGTCACTATACTCCAACGTATTAGCTTGAACATAGAGATGCAACTAGTATTCAGACCAACCTGTTCACATTCACAAAATTAAATAT
>NW_019764653.1:0-479 GCF_002891405.2 Cryptotermes secundus | reverse complement strand
TTTTTGGTCGACCAGCATTTCTTCTTTCGTTTGATTGGTAATTGTGAATATTTATTATAGATTCAAATCTGTTGTTGACAGAACTACTCAGAGTGGCTGATAGGGCAGTGTATACCGACGTATATCGCAATGGACGTCGTACCACTGGGGGCGGGTGGGGTTGTGTCTTATGATGACCATCAGTATTGCCTTCTCGCCTATGTTAAGTCGCCTCTGATATGTACAATAAGCTTGATCAAGCAGCATGATGTCACGTCTTCGCCCCTCAGTTTGAGGATCACCCGTCACTAGATTTGACAGAGTCGGCATAAAAATAATGTAATTAATATTTTTCTTTTCATTACGGTACGTACACTACCCATTGTAGATGTTTCAGGTAGTTGAGTAGTCACAAGCCCTCCACTTCCGGGATAGTCGGTATAGCCACTGACTACGAACTGGAAGGCCAAGGAATCGGAGTTCAATTTCCGATGAGGGCA
>NW_019764652.1:0-476 GCF_002891405.2 Cryptotermes secundus | reverse complement strand
AAGGCAGTACATGCCTTAGACCGCTCGGCTACCGTGACCGGCATCGATTATAATGACTATGGGAATTAGCAATAAAAGCATGTCCGTTCTCAAAAGTAACGTTTTGAATTCCGGTATGGAAAAAATGTCATTATGATAGATGCATCAGTTTCGTTCTAGCGATCCTACATTCTCATTAGAGTGATAAAGGATTCCCTTTCGTTAGTATCAAAGGACGAGTTTCCTCAGTGATGAAACATTAACTTAATTGATAGCGGGACGGAACGTCACCAGGGATGAGTGATTTATCTCTGAGGGTTAATCGTAGCATGCCTTGACTTTGTGACTAGGAAAATAAAACCAATATTTCAGTTCATTATGAATTCGCAGAGAATGATTATTGCTCCGCTTCTGGTCTCATGAGGCGGCCACGCACACAAGAGTTTTCCCGATAATTTTGGACTGTCATGATCATAATCTGCCGAGATAATTATGTA
>NW_019764651.1:0-479 GCF_002891405.2 Cryptotermes secundus | reverse complement strand
ATTTATTGCACACTTATACAACTCGTTACTGCACTTCACAAATCACTAGAGGACACACTAGGTCTTCTCAGCCTGCTGTGTCTTCACCGGTCGTTGCCTGATGGCGGATCTCAAAAATGTCTTTTGCTTCCGTACTCACGTTCTTACAGGCTGGCGACTGTCTCAAAACTAACTCATTGCTCCAACTGTCGACTCTCAACTGAGTGGCTCTCGCTAACTGTCCTGCTTATAACATATCTGCACGGACCGCGCAGAAAACACCGTTCATCTGTTGCTGCTTCCAATTGTTTGCGTACAAACATGCTTGTCTGCGAAGTCGTTTCTCAGTAACGGCTGTTATATAGCTGCTCCTTCCGCAGTCGTTGCTTATCAACGAATTTATAGCGGTGCGGGAATGGTACGACGGGTCCTCAGTGTGCGGACGGTGGCCAACTTCTTCCGGGACCCACCTTCACCCTGTGTCAGTTTCTCGGTTGTCG
>NW_019764650.1:0-479 GCF_002891405.2 Cryptotermes secundus | reverse complement strand
TGCACACTGGCAGAATTTTCGAACTCCACATAAAACCAGGTAGAAACAATAGTTGCGGTCGGAACCAAGCAGCTGGTGGTGGATGTTGCCCTGCCTTCGTGTCAGATTTACAGGCCATTAATTTTTGTTTCTTTCGAAGAGTTATCTCAGCATTGTTATCGTGTAAAAGGGGCGGGGCGTTGAAGGGAGGGAATAATTTCTTATGCGAGCAACAAGGGATGAGTTGACACAGAACATTTGAAGCGATGGTTCCAAGTATCCCTTGCCCATTTCCAACTGCATGCCTGCACGTGTCGAAGCCCCTTTACTGCTGCCGATTTTCGCTAGAAGCATGAATGTGGATAAAAAGCTATGGGATACAACGCCGCATAGTCCGGTGAAAGTCATTCGATGTTTAGTAGGAACATGCTTCTTCCATCTTCAGTGCATAGGAATAAGCAAAATATAAAACAAGCAAGCTTGCTGTATGCTTAATGCTG
>NW_019764649.1:0-479 GCF_002891405.2 Cryptotermes secundus | reverse complement strand
GCGTCCAGACCAGCTCTTGGGGCCCACCCAGCCTCCTATCTAATGCGTACCGCGGGCTCTTTCTCCGAGGGCCAATCAACCGTGGCGTGAAGCTCTGTTTTCCTTCATCTAGTGCCGAGGTCAAGTATAGTGCAATCCTCCGCATAGTGCTAATTTAATTAAGCACAGGGACAAATTTATTTTAATATTCAGATTACGTAATATTGTGGATCTGATAATAATTATGTGGCCTTTACCTTGCGGAGTTCCGTCGCCATGGTTACGGGACACGGGTTAGAAACACTGCATTAGAGAGTCACGTGTCTGGCGTTACGTATAAGTGCAAGTGAAATAACGTGCATTACAACGTTATGTGTTTCAGCATAACGCTGTACTTTCCATTCAGTGACATCGAAATACTGGCTTAAAAACATTACTACATGAACGTATTGTGATTTATATACCCATTGCTAGGCAACGACTCAGTAAACATATTCCCG
>NW_019764648.1:0-479 GCF_002891405.2 Cryptotermes secundus | reverse complement strand
CACTAAATTTGAAAGACTTATAAATTAATTTTAAACTTGTTTCTTCATGAAAGATTTAATTTTGTTTCAAGTATCTGTGCTCAAAGAATGCCAGGCATAACTTAATCTTAAATTTTAATAATCAGTTTGACAGCTTATTCTTTGTAAATAATCTATCCAAGGGGTTAATGCTGAAGAAACAATATAGTAAAAATAAATTGCCATCATAAGAACATATAAGAGATTGAGCAATAAAGTAAACTCAAAAACAGTACAAGCTGCCAGACATGAAGAATATATAAGAGAAAACATGCCATATTCTAAAACAGCTTTAGATAGTACAGTAGTCTCTTGCCAATTGCAGGGACTGTGTTCCTGAATAAACACTGCATCTGGTAAGACCAGGGCTGTGTGGAAAATGCAGGATTACGGAAACAATATAACTGTCAATGCTCATCAGAGTTTAAGTTGCATGTTTCTTCAATAAACACAAAAAAAAA
>NW_019764647.1:0-478 GCF_002891405.2 Cryptotermes secundus | reverse complement strand
AGATAAGAACGGGAGCAGTCGCGGTAAAAAGGAGACCCAAGAACTATGTCATTCGTAAACCTGAACTAAGTCAGCCGGAAACCAGGAGAGAGCAGTAGAAGGCAGACTGTGAGAAGACAGTCGTACCTCAGTTAAAATTAAGCGAGTCTTATGCAGTCATTTATTGTGATTATTTGTAATTGATTGTGATTAAGCGAGATTGCAAAAGTGTTAATAAATGCAATCCTCCAAATTATTATTAGTCACGGAGCCATGAACACGTAACAATATGAAACACACAAATATGCTCTAAGTGCAAGATGTAGAGTCTGTTAATATTACAGCAGTTGGTATATAATATTACCACTGTGCTCTAAAAGTTTTAAGTCGGTGTTCATGTCGTTGTACAGTTAGAGAAGTGGAAGTTCTTGTAGCAGGAATGGAACACAAGGTAACACAAATGCAAAGAAACTTGGACTCTGAAGTTGTCTGCAGAAGC
>NW_019764646.1:0-478 GCF_002891405.2 Cryptotermes secundus | reverse complement strand
GCTAGTGCCGAGGTCAAGAAAATGTGGATCTGTACATCCACTCCCGTATGGCGTAGTGCTTAATTAGTTAAATACAGGGACAATTTTACCTATACATTTTAATAAAAATTCACTTCATTACTTTTGTTACCTAACTACATAAATACAGCTAGTAATAGGAAGAGAGAAAAGCGACGATAATAGTGTTCATCTATATTTTGAGCCTTGGTCTGTTGGAAGTACGAGCACTTAAAGCGCGAAAGAGCTGCATCCCCCAAAATTCTGATTCTCATTTTGTAAATTTCTGAACCCCTTTCAGTGAATTCCAATGACAAAAACGTTTTATCGGCATTGTCGTTTATCGCATGCGTCACATTGTCACTCAGAACAATACATGATTGTTTCGTCATCAAGTTAATTACAGAGTGGAGTCAACATAACTTGTTACTAGAGCTATCCCTGTAACAGGCCGTGAAGGCCCATAGGCTCGTGAGACGTC
>NW_019764645.1:0-478 GCF_002891405.2 Cryptotermes secundus | reverse complement strand
GCTTTAAAGAGTTAACTCATGAAACGTCGATCCATAGTGTGGCAGTTTTGCAGGGGATTTTCTATTCATAGATATATTTTTCTTTTATTTTCTTTGCGTTTTGCTTATTAGTTCGTTTCGTTAGATTTAATTATTTTCATTCTCGGAAGGTACAGATGTGCAATTTAAATAAGAACATTAGAAATGAGAAGCGGCTGGCACTACGGATAGGCCGTAACGAAAGTCCCTCCGAGATGTTCTCATGCGACCAGCCGACTCCGGTCGCTTCATTCCATTCCAATTAGCGAGACGTGAGGAACCAGCATGGCGGAACAGCGCATAGCCAGCGTCCCCAATACACCTTCCCAGCCAACTGAGCAAAACAGGGTTGGAAAGAGCGTGCCCCTTGTTGGTCCTTCTTAGTTAGACTAAGCTCAGTTGAGGCCTGTTTCCGAATTTCTGCAAAAATAAAATAAATAAATAAATAAATAAAGAGACA
>NW_019764644.1:0-478 GCF_002891405.2 Cryptotermes secundus | reverse complement strand
GTCACTGCCGAAATGGCGGCCCCTCAAAGCATCTTTGAGTGAACCAAGCGGCTGATGGTCCGGAGGCGTCACATGACTATACGGAAAATGCTTCAGCGTCTGAAAGCTCACTTGCCGGAGGCTTCCAACGCTGCGGGCCGGAATCTGCAGACGGGCGTTATCGTGCATAATTCCGACACGCTTCGAAGCTCTCGGCCTTTGGTAAGAATAGTTAGCTTGAACTGGCTCCCCTAGCATTGCGCTATAACGGACACGGTTTTTGTAGTGCCTCTTTTTTGGTAAAGATCCAAAAATGGCCGTTTTGCATCCCAAAATATGTAATCTGAGGAAATCATCTCCTTCATTACGATCGCACTTCAACAGGACTTGGCACATTTTCAAACGGTTGCGCTGGTCCTCTCCTGTGAGATATATTGGAACCGATCTTGCACAATCTTTATAACACCCAGGAAGGTCCTGGATGTTTCCATGAGCAGAA
>NW_019764643.1:0-478 GCF_002891405.2 Cryptotermes secundus | reverse complement strand
CTAGGCCCAAATTGGGGCTGTAGCGCCACAGAAAAAAAAATTCCATGATGATGTATCGTACAGTAGATGTGCTTTTTGGGAACCTGGTTTGTTTTTAAGTTCTTTATGCACATATTACGTGGTGATTTTCAGCATGTATGTAATAATATGTTCTATTTTTTTTTAGTGACGGTTGTAACGTTATTGTGTATGTTGCATCGTGTCCTATACAAGGGTGCCACGTCTTCTTACTATCAGATAGCTACCTAATAAGAAGAAACATTGAAACATATAATAAGTACATAATAAAACGAATGATAATACGTATAATAACACTGTTTTTATAACGAACTTCTTTTAACGGTTGTATAATTATTCTATGTACTCATCTTTTTGTGTGAGTAGGGATAGCGCAGTCGGTATAGCGACTGGCTACGGGATGAACGACCCAGGGTTCGGAGTTCGAGTCCCGGTAGGGTCAGAATTTTCTCTTCTCCAT
>NW_019764642.1:0-478 GCF_002891405.2 Cryptotermes secundus | reverse complement strand
GTCTCACAACCCTAATGGCCTCCACGGCCTGTTACAGCAACAGCTATACCTTTTACATCACAGAGAGCATACCAGGTCTCCATTACTAGAGGAAATCGTCCATGCTGTTCAGTGAAATAATCGTTGCATATTTTGTAATCAGACCCTATATTAAAGGGCTGAGCCCGTGAGACGATAGGGTTACCATAGTGGAAGTTGCTGGTATCGCTGTTGATGTAACAAGCTATCAAGACGCGCTAGACGACCGAGGTTTGATTCTGTGTCGGCAGGGAAAGATTCTTGCTAACGACGTCCAACTTGCAGACGGACTCAAACATCATCCTGTCCAATGAATACCAGTCATTTCCTCAGGGGCAATACAGACAAAGCGTCAGGGCTGATCACTCACCTGCACGTCACGTTTATGACACATGACTAACTGCTTCTGTTCTTTCCGCATTGTGCAGAAGGTTTCTGTGTGACCCAGAGCACCATGTAG
>NW_019764641.1:0-478 GCF_002891405.2 Cryptotermes secundus | reverse complement strand
CCTGAGAAAAGCTTGCTATCAATACCAGCCCTGCCAGTGTCATCCCTTGCCGCCACTTCGTAGCTACTGGTCAACACAGTTTTATAGTAGAAAGGGAAGGGTACAGGCGAGTTTTCCGTCCATTAGAAGCTGAATATTTAAGTATGGCAAGAACAGTTTACAGAAGATTAGGCTGGGCGAGACTTTTGAGTCACGAAAAACAACCCACCTGTTAGACTGAAACTTGTGATATTAAAGTCTTTCATGTTGGAGGTTGTGCGGTGGGCCGTCGATCTGCCCATAGAAAGTGTATTACTCAGAGGCTCAACGGTAATAAGCATGTTTTCTCTTCCTCAACACCCAAGTTTCGTTTCGGACATCGATATATGGGAGTGAAACTTGTGCACTGACAAAGGAAGTTCTACAAAAGATGGAATCGGCTCAGATGAGGTTTCTCGGATCAGTCAAGGGATACTAAAAAAACAAACAAAACAAATTA
>NW_019764640.1:0-478 GCF_002891405.2 Cryptotermes secundus | reverse complement strand
TAATTGTTAGTGTGACGGACCAGAATGAAACAAATCAAATTCATCCTATAGTTATAAGATGCACGTAAATTAAATGCTCTTAATTAGGTATAGACCCGTTGTTAAGCAGTGACTCTTTAAACAGCGAACATTTCTGGGCAACAGCTCGGTTAACACGTTCCCGTTGCTAGGCAGCAGATTTTTAATAATGCAGCAGTTGGATTACAACAATGTAAACGGGGTGTTTACACGTGTTCCGTGCCCGAGATGCTAACAACCGGTCGTAAAGTAACCCTGACTTTGAGCTGAGAATCAGTTCTGCACTGTAGGCTGTGAAGAGAGGACCTGAGCGCGTGAAGTTAAAGAATCTCCACTGTTAAAAGCCGTTGCCAGGGAACGGCTGATTAAGACACAGCAGGCTGGGAAAAGGCTTAGCGGGTATTCTGGTGTTTTGTGAATTGTAGAGATTTGATATGGTATTGTAAATGCCTGTAATCCC
>NW_019764639.1:0-478 GCF_002891405.2 Cryptotermes secundus | reverse complement strand
TAGTGACATTTGTTGATGTACAAGTGAGCTCATTTACGTGGAAGACCAAATCCTGTCCCTGTTCGCTGTGTGCACATACTGACGTATATTTGCACAGTTTCTTGTGGGTAATTGAGAACATTTGTGTGTGACAAGTCTCGATATGCCCGGGAATTCCAGCAATGCCAACAGCTGAGAAGTTCTGATGACGTCAACGTCTATCTGCTGCTGCCATGGTGGTGCACAATTAATCATACAGGTCGCCTACAAATTATTTCTGCACAATATGAAGATTTATAAACAGATAAAATGAAAAGTTTCAACAGCGAATAATAGTTTGAATGAATGTAGTATGAGGGCTGGGCCATAAAAATCCGGTCCTTATACTGCGGCCTTCAATGATCTGTTGTGCTTCCCCTTTTGATCAACCTTTTATCAATCCTATACTTCGAAAGAAATATAATAATTTGTTTATGGGGGCGTCATAGTAGTCACTTGG
>NW_019764638.1:0-478 GCF_002891405.2 Cryptotermes secundus | reverse complement strand
CAGTTGGACTCCACCCCCCTCATAAGCGAATTTAGAAGAAAAAAAGATCAACCGCAAAGGTCAGCCGTACGTCGCAATCTTGTGAGGAACCCATTCGGTGCTCGATATCAAGGCAAGGAAGGTCGGTCCATCTACTATATAAATAAGTAACCCCAACAATCTCCAACCCAAAAATACAAGAAAATAAGAAAATGGAAATAATTTAAAGGAAGCAAACACAACACACCATTAACCAATTATAATTGGTTAATGGTGTGTTGTGTTTGCTTCCTTTAAATTATTTCCATTTTCTTATTTTCTTGTATTTTTGGGTTGGAGATTGTTGGGGTTACTTATTTATATAGTAGATGGACCGACCTTCCTTGCCTTGATATCGAGCACCGAATGGGTTCCTCACAAGATTGCGACGTACGGCTGACCTTTGCGGTTGATCTTTTTTTCTTCTAAATTCGCTTATGAGGGGGGTGGAGTCCAACTG
>NW_019764637.1:0-478 GCF_002891405.2 Cryptotermes secundus | reverse complement strand
GCAGCAAGATCACTCAAGTGCTCCGAGACTCCTTCATCGGGGAGAAATGCAAGACGTGTATGATAGGGACGATTAGTCCAGGCATGGTTTCGTGTGAACACTCCCTAAACACTCTGCGATATGCGGATCGCGTAAAGGAACGCAGATCGACGTACAAGCAAAGAAGAGTCTCGTAGATTCCGGAGACGAGCTCAAAATGCGAATGGCGGAAGTGCAGAAGTAGAAGGACGAGCTGCGAATGGATGTTGAGAATCGCCGTATATCGAATAAAGCGACCCAGGTTCGACTTGTGGACATCCTGGATCATGGTCCTCCGAAAGATCGAGGCACGTGGAAAATCAGAACTTGGCCAACCTTCGAAAAAAACACGCATCTGCTTGTCGTCTTGCAGGGGTAGTTTTCTGACGTTCTGCGCGACGTCCCTACGGAAGCAGAGGCACTTGACAGTCGTTACGGGGACCATCAATTGACCTCAGTG
>NW_019764636.1:0-478 GCF_002891405.2 Cryptotermes secundus | reverse complement strand
AGGTTTGATCCTATCGGTTGACACGGTGACGAGCCTGCCGCGCACGAGGATTTACATTGTCCTCTCATTCCGTGACAGGACCTGGTAGGGGCCGCTGTAAGGGGCTCCAACGCTCTGCGAGTCGTGTCCTGCCGGAGCAAGACGTGCGTGCACTTCTCGAGGTCGATGTGCACGAATGTAGCCGAGGAGGCGTGGCGTGTTGCTGGAATTGGTCCCCACAGAATGTCGTCCATGAAGCGCTGGAAGGTCTTTGCGGCGTTGCGCAGGCCGAAGGACATGAAGGGGAACTCGAATTGGCCGAATGGAGTGGTGATGGCCGTCTTCTGTATACCGTCGGGATGGACGGGAATTTGATTGTAGGCACTCACCAGGTCGATCTTGGAGAAGACGGAACCGAAAAGTTAAAGCAATGTATAATTGTAGTACTTAGAGCTGACAGACCTCCGAGGCGGAGAAGTATTGGTAGTGGCGGGGAGAG
>NW_019764635.1:0-478 GCF_002891405.2 Cryptotermes secundus | reverse complement strand
TGATGCTTGTCTTGACGCAGTTGGTGTGCGGCCGCACTACAATTACGCTTCATTATCATTCACTCCTGAAACAATATTTGCTAATGAGGAACGACCATAAATTCATCTTGTAGCTCTAAACAACTAGTTACGTTGGCATTGTGAAAATATCCATGAGTTTAAACGTTAATTAAACTACCGAAGGAAGTTCAGACAGATAATTTTGTGGAAATCTCTGCCTACAGAATGCTTTCATTATTAAGTCACTATATTCAAGCTTGCAGAACTTCTCCAGCGAGTTGGTTCATGTATTCCGAACATCAACTGCGCAACTCAAGCAGCGCTTCTCACCTGCAGGAAGGGGCATCTACTTCCCAAACCAGTTGTCGGGGTTAAATGATTAAGACGAATTCATATTTAGGTTTTTAATATACACCTACGCCGGTCACGGTAGCTGAGCGGTCTAAGGCATGCAGTCTCTTCGCTCGCTCGGAAGCCG
>NW_019764634.1:0-478 GCF_002891405.2 Cryptotermes secundus | reverse complement strand
GAAACAGTGTTGTGTACATAGCAATTTCACCTGCTGGAAACAGTGTTTTGTAGACAGCATTATAATAAGTATTATCTGTAGTTAAAATATGCAATGCACAGCCAGCATATTCAGCCTGTAATAATGCTATATGATATAAAAATTCCATCTTAAGTGCAAACAATATAACAATATATGATATAAGAATTCCATCTTAAGCGCAAACAATATACGATATATGATATAAAAATTCTGTCTTAAGTGCAAACAAGTGCAACAGGATACTTAAATATAATACAACAATGCAATAATGCAACAAATGGTTGATAAAGGTTGATTGGTTGTGGGATGTTGATGTTCACTGAGACAACCATATAAAATTATAACAACAAATGTTTATTGCTCTTAGAGTGGGAGCATGTCTGAAGAATATCAGTGGAGACTCCCTTTGTAGTGGCTAGCCTGGTCTAGTGATGACAGTGAGACCCTGAAAAGGGCT
>NW_019764633.1:0-478 GCF_002891405.2 Cryptotermes secundus | reverse complement strand
GCCTTCACGGCCTGGTACAGGGATAGCTTTACTTTACTTTTACACAGCAGTGGTTAGGAAGAGTACTGTCTCCTGACATGTAAACGCCATGTACTCCGCTGAAAGTCAACCGACGTTTCGGAGAAACTTATCGCCTCCGTCTTCAGGATCGAATAAACCGAACAAGATACCAACGTGAAAGAAATGGCAAGCCTAGTTCATTCATGTTCCTCCGAAACGTCATTGACCTTTTCGACAGATTACACGGCATTATATCCCAGAAGATAATACTGTTATATATTTTAATTTGTACGTTTTAGTACATCAGAGACGAGAAGACAGGTGTTTCTGAAACGAATGGTACAAGCAATACATGTACAAAATGGAGCAGAGGGGAACGTCAGCGTTTACGAGAGGCGAACCAGCCAAAGAACCGTAGTCACTTAGTCGCTCATTCTTGTCGTTACGAATTAATCCTGAAACAATGAGTACTTTGGGT
>NW_019764632.1:0-478 GCF_002891405.2 Cryptotermes secundus | reverse complement strand
AAAAGTTTCCCCTTTAATGTACATATCTGGTTTGTATGAAGAATTCTTTCTTATAACAAGGAGGTATGATAAGTGAAAAACATGTTGTGATTGGTGTTATGCTGGCAAACTTGTTAAATGAGAGTATAAAATGTGCACAGTGGTGTGTAGAGTATATGTTGTAGCATGAAGAATGATGGCAAGTGATTTCTAATTTAGATGTGTATTTCGGTGTGATATAAAAGGGATTGCATTCTTGCAATGTAATCTTCCAGGCTAGCACGAGCTAGCAGGTAGTAAAGAGCATCAGGGAATTATTTTCTCTCCATCTATTAAAGTACTTACAAAATCACATTGTTTACAGGGAAGCACGAGTCGTTACAGCTGACATTCTTGTAATTGTATTTTATAGTTCAGTGTAGAACATATATGGTGATGTGTTCGTTTGGTATTTTGATGCTTAGAAGAATGTTGAGTGATATATTGTTAGGTTCAGATC
>NW_019764631.1:0-478 GCF_002891405.2 Cryptotermes secundus | reverse complement strand
GGGGGGGGGCAAGAAAGGACCTGAGGTTGAATAAATGAAATGCCTTACCACACCATTTGCAGGTTTTTCAAGAGTGGCCATATTATGAATGGAATGGTTCAGTTTGGGGAAACCAGCATTGTGAGGGATATCTTATGATATGGACAACACTGGAGAGACCATCATCCAAGAATGGATAACATAAGACTTCCCAAGATGGCGAATTATTACAAAACTAAGCAGTGGAGACATGACATTACATGACAGCTGAGAGACAGAATGGTGGAATGAGTAAAGGCAGCCATTGCAAGGCTGTGGCACAGTAAACTTGTCTCCTCTACAACAGATACTGATGCAACAATAGATGATGTGGTTTTTTCTGTGTGGCCATTGCTAGGCATTAGCACTGTAAACATCTTTCCACAGAGATGAATATTGTAGCATCCTGTTGCACATCACTTATTATTCAACAAATGTCACTGGTTCACCATCTTACATA
>NW_019764630.1:0-477 GCF_002891405.2 Cryptotermes secundus | reverse complement strand
AGAATACCTTGTCGAAGGGTTAATTTCGCCCGCTGCTATGCAACGAACACGGGCATACCTGTCTGCTTCGCTGCTTAGGAATTGCTAGCCGTTGACTATAGATGGACGCCATGTAGTCCTGCTTTCAGGCAGCACGTCACAATATTCTCTGGTACGATATTTACACGAATGCAGATAACAATTTCACCCTCCATTTCTGTCAGAGACAGTTCTATGTAATGATAAATGATAATGATGGATTTGAGATTCTCACGGTAGTCACTATAAGGGTATCTAATGAGCACATGACTTCATATAGTCTGGTAGAAATTTAGTTACAATTCTGAGGACTCTGCCATTTTTCTCAAGCCTTCATCCTTACCTCCACTTTCGCTAATACGGCCGTTTTAGTTCCAGCACCAGTCACTCCTTGTTGGCCGCGCCATAGCTCAAGCGGCGGCGGCCCGGGTTCGATCCCGGGTCTGGTCAAGTGGGATT
>NW_019764629.1:0-477 GCF_002891405.2 Cryptotermes secundus | reverse complement strand
AGCGCCGATTATCGACAACGTACCGACACACTAGTCGTCAATCATACTCCAGGAACCATCCACTGCTAAGCAACGGCTCGGTATGTTTCCGTAGAGATACGATTATTCGAAACAAATCATCGCTGGGTGTTAAACGTTTCATTGGTTACGTGACTGAATTATGTTTTCTGTGTCGGTTCTACTCGCCGTCAGCATCATGACTCAGACCGGTGTGCGGCCTACCTAAAAGAGACCTACCAGCTACAAGTTGGTGTGGAGGATAATATTAAACTTTGTGGTCTAGTGGTTAGAGTTCCTGCCTAAATATCCAGAAGCCCCGGGTTCGATTCCCGGCGCTACCAGATTTTCCGAGTAGTGGGTCTGGAACGGGGTTCACTCAGCCTCGTGATAACTAAGGACCTATTTCAAGGAAATTGCGGCTCCGGTCTAGAGAATCGAGATTAACGGCCGTGGGGATTCGTTGCGCTGACCACGCGA
>NW_019764628.1:0-478 GCF_002891405.2 Cryptotermes secundus | reverse complement strand
ATAAAACTTAAATAGTCACACTGGACGGTGTTGTTTTCGTCTTTGTCTTTAATTTACAAATATGGTTCAAAAACACAATATTCGTTAAATTGGGGTTCGCATGTAATTAAATTTATTACGACGATATACCATGATCAGATCTATATATTATATACGAAATAATTTTTATAGATAAAAATTACAAGTATGGCCGAAGCAGAGAAATATTGAGGCTATATCAAATAATTTCAACGTAGTATATACTACGTTGAAATTATTTGATATAGCCTCAATATTTCTCTGCTTCGGCCATACTTGTAATTTTTATCTATAAAAATTATTTCGTATATAATATATAGATCTGATCATGGTATATCGTCGTAATAAATTTAATTACATGCGAACCCCAATTTAACGAATATTGTGTTTTTGAACCATATTTGTAAATTAAAGACAAAGACGAAAACAACACCGTCCAGTGTGACTATTTAAGTTTTAT
>NW_019764627.1:0-478 GCF_002891405.2 Cryptotermes secundus | reverse complement strand
AATATCATTAAAATGACATTAATTGCTACATGTTACTGCCCTGCTTGGCCATCTTCTGGCAATTGTCCGCTTTTTGAAGCCTTCGCACAGCACCAGATCGTAACTCAGCGTGTTTCGTTGTTCACACTAAAATGTGTCTGTTTGAGAATAAAACTCTCCTTTATGCGTTATTTTCCTTTTGTGGCGTCCATGTTTGTGCCCCCGTCGTATGTATGTACTCACTAGCTGAGTGTGTGCACCCCTTATATCTCAAGAAAATTTAAAACAGTAACAACAATGACTCGGGTCTTCTAGAATAACACCTTTAACCTCAACAAACATAGAAGTAATAATACCGAACGAGATGTTCGATATATCAATCTACAACAAAATGGCAAATTGTCAGTACATTTTTCCTTCCTAGTCTTAAATTTATTCGTAATTAAACATCTAAGTATCCACAGTCCGTCAATAATGCAACAATTGTTTATTCACCATT
>NW_019764626.1:0-478 GCF_002891405.2 Cryptotermes secundus | reverse complement strand
TAGTTGGTGTACTCATATATCTGACATTCACACTGTTTCAGCAACTAGTCTATTTCTGATGTGTAATGTGAAAAGGATCGTACTCAGTTGTGCCCACAATGTCCAAACCAGATCTGGGGCTCACCCAGCCTCCTATGCAATGGATACTGGGGACTCTTTCCCCAGCAATACTGCAACTGAGGTATAAAGCTGACCATGTGCCACCTTCTAGCACCTCAGTGCAACAGTGTGTGTGCAACAATACTTCTGCATCCCCATACATCTTCAAGGCATGGTGCTTGATTATGAACAGAGAAAACTTTACCTTCTAACTTCAGCAGTAGATGGCAGTGAATGGGCAGATTCAAGCTATGACTACTCTACCCCCAAGGAAGGAGCCAAGTGGTAAAGACAGAGATCTAAACACCCCTCTTTGGAATCAAACCCCAACCATCCAGTCCTCATCCAGTTACTTCACAATGACCAACACACAGCTCAT
>NW_019764625.1:0-477 GCF_002891405.2 Cryptotermes secundus | reverse complement strand
CCTGGGTTTACTCGATTTCTCCAGTATTCTGTTGTAATATGCAGGGCATGAGTGATTCTTTCCATATTTACGCGGATTGCCCATTTGCAACAACCTTTTCGTTCGTCAGTACATAATTGAATTCGCAAAATTGTCGTTAAATAACCCATGAATGATTCAACGAGTCCGCCATTGAGAATTCAGTATGGACTTATGCGAGACAAGATTGGGAAATTAAAATATTACTTCAGAATTTCCAGTATTACTATGCTGAATATTTTTATCGATATGCTAAAGCAAATTTGCCATTTTGGTTTCTAAATGATGAATTCTAAACAATTAAATGTGTTGGAATAATACATATTACTTGCGAGTAAAATTTTTAAGCTCGTAAAACTTCTTAAGCCTACAGTAATTTAGTTACATATAAAATAAAATTGTCTTCCAATTCTATTTTTTTCCCCTGGCACTACAGCCCCAGTGGGCCTAGGTCTACCT
>NW_019764624.1:0-478 GCF_002891405.2 Cryptotermes secundus | reverse complement strand
CCGCTTGAGCTATGGCGCGGCCCAGCTCCATGAGTAAGTAAGTAATTTATTTAATGATGTATCATCAGAATTGAGATAGATACTTCAAGAACGACAGTGCAGTGAATAAGTGCCCCCTCTCCCCGAATAATGACTAGTATCGACAGTGCTTAAGACAGAGCCGTGTGCTATAATGCTATAATGTGTTGGCATTTTCCATTGAAATTCTGTTTCTGTGAATTGTGATGTCCCGCAGTTTTTCCCAGATCTCTTAAAGAAGCTTTGTGTCGCAGTGAGGGAGTAAAACGAATTGATGCTTTCCTCCCTGAGAGAACCACGTGTCAGAGCTTTGTAGCCTGACTACGACGGGCCTAGCTTAGAACCTCGAAAAGCAGAGTCCTGAGTTGTGTTCTTGTCTGGACTTGCTGATTGATTCGTTTCCCTGTTATAATAAGACCAAGCAATACTGTGCCAAGGCCGGTCACGGTAGCCGAGCGGT
>NW_019764623.1:0-478 GCF_002891405.2 Cryptotermes secundus | reverse complement strand
ACTTCTGCTATCAGCTACAGATGGTGCTAGTGCCACCTGATGCACGTCTTTTGTGGTACAGCAGTGTTGCCACGACTTTTTATCCAACCCTTGTATAATTATTGTTTGTTATATGCACCACTGAATTTGACAGTATATGTTTTTTATGGTATTTATATAAGCCTGCTAAATATGTGAAAACTGTTACAATTACAGGCAGCTCTTGGTCTGTGTGTAGGGGTGGGCAGTTTCAGTGATCCATGGTCAATACAAGGAGTGGCCCACTTCCTGGAACACATGCTGTTCATGGGAAGCGAAAAGTATCCAGAGGAGAATGACTTTTCTTCCTTTATTAATGTGAGCACGTATTGTTACATCATTTGTGTGCTTATTCTAATCCTTCCTAACATGGTTATACCCATCTGTATATTATCTTGTTTCCATTAATGTCAATTGCAGATTTGGTCAACATTTTATGTCACTGTAGTGCATGTGTGTA
>NW_019764622.1:0-478 GCF_002891405.2 Cryptotermes secundus | reverse complement strand
TGCGCTAATCATGGAGCACTGAGCAAAGTTTGTTGCAAATGCAGTGACACTCGAAAGCTCTTTGGTTCGGACCGAGGTTTGCGTGTTGCATGTTCTTTCTCAGAAACTTCATGCGAAAGCGGGACAGAGACTTAATCCTATGAAATGCGATATATTTTCGTTAAACGAAATCCGAG
The DNA here is from genome assembly GCF_002891405.2 of Cryptotermes secundus. NCBI lineage: Eukaryota > Metazoa > Arthropoda > Insecta > Blattodea > Kalotermitidae > Cryptotermes > Cryptotermes secundus. Next base: position 302 of record NW_019764622.1, on the reverse strand, counting down.
TGCTTGTGACTGAAACGTATTGAGCCTGCGACTGAAATCATGTGCCGCTACTGCGTGAATGAAACACTGCCAAATTGTGTTTAAAGAGTTACTCGTCGCCCTTTTAAGACTAAAATTTATTTAAATAATATTGTTACCAATATAACCATTTCTAGGTTCAGTAACACACACTTCTGCTGCAACGAACAGACGCGGAAGTCCATTGCTAGCCAACGGTTCACCAAACACATTTTCGCGTGGCAACGGATAAAGCAGAGTAATATACGAACAGTTGTAGATGGTTAACTGTATTCGGTTCGCTT
>NW_019764621.1:0-478 GCF_002891405.2 Cryptotermes secundus | reverse complement strand
CATATTATTAACACGCACTATTGAAGTAATTGAGAAGAAGTGTTTCCTACGCGGTCCGTGCGGCATCTCTCTGACGCAACAATAGAAGAACTGTAAGGAGAGGTGTTTTGTGCGGTCCCTGCTGAGTTGTTACAAGCAGGACAAGTCTATAATTTAATTAGTTGTGAGACAGTCGCCGGCCAGTAAGAACGTCAGCACTAAAATTGAGGAAAGTACGGTGTTGGAAGCCGTTACCCGGCGAAAACAGACTGAGAACATGTGCGGGCTGTAGTGAATTGTAGAGTATGTGAATTAGCCAAAACGCTATTTTTACATGTAGTTACAATCAGTAAGTGTACAATGAATCAAATTACAAATTCAAACCCCGAATATAGTCACTCTGTCACGTGAGAATAATATAGGACGAGAGTATATGGACAGCGTTCAGTATTAGGTACATAGGAACAGGCTAATAAACTTTCGTGGTCCATAATTTTCG
>NW_019764620.1:0-478 GCF_002891405.2 Cryptotermes secundus | reverse complement strand
ATCAGAAGTTAAAATGCCGCCACCACCACCACCACCACCATCACCCCCGCCTACGCCGCTCCCTCCATCTTTTAAGCCTACCCCCATAACCTGACAATGTTTGTACTGGTTATAAGGAACAGTGGTCTCTGAACTGTAAATGAAAACCAAAAGTTACCCTAAAAAGAGATTAGGTAAGTCAGTTCATCAGATAAATGCTCTTCTGCCTGTTCTATATCTCTGTGGGTGCTGAAATAAATACATATGAGGTAAAACACATTGTCATGTGTTACTGACTGGACACACGGTTTGGTATGATAACTTTATTTATTCACAAAATATAATTGTAACTCAACTACAAAGTTTTGACTAGGTTTGAGCAAGATGGACAGCCTCACATCCAAGTTCTGCTTTCAGGAACATGATCCTTTACATAGCCCCTCTTAGGTCTGTTTTCAGCCTCCATTTATTCCTTTTGCAACGTTGCTGTGTACAGTTT
>NW_019764619.1:0-478 GCF_002891405.2 Cryptotermes secundus | reverse complement strand
TAATCACCTACTTTCCTTCGGCACGCGACGCACTACATAGATAACAGAACAATTTAGGTTGAATAGACATTCACTCAGAGAGCAAGGTAATCTCTTAAGCCTCATTTCATTTCTTCAAAATAAGGAAACTAGGCTGAAAACGTCCATAGAAGTATGCTCGAATATAAAGCAAATCCAGGAGGGACATGAACATGGGAGCTAGAACGTTGTTCCAGATAAGCAATCCGGAGGTGTTGGTCTCTGGTGTCGGTCCGGACACCAGCTATCCTGACTAGGCTCTGCGAGGGTCTCCTTATTTCGCCCAGAAAATACCGGAACATTGCCTCAGTTGGGCCACGAGCACTTCTTTCCAGATCCTTTCCAATTAATCTTTCATCCTTCCTACCATACAACACTATATAGCCCGTTGCTGACAGCCGTAGAGTATCCCGCAACACGTCAATGTAGGCCACACTGCATATCGAACGAGATTTTTTTT
>NW_019764618.1:0-478 GCF_002891405.2 Cryptotermes secundus | reverse complement strand
TGTGGGACCCTCAACGTCTCACAACCCTAGGGGCCTTCACGGCCTCTTACAGGAATAGCTTCACTTTTTACTTTTATAGTTTAACATGACAGTTGGTATCTGAGGTCTCCCAGTCAATGGTTGCTGTACGGAAAATGTGAAGGCGTAACTAAATCAATGCACTTAATATACTGCAACAGAGCGGCAGTTCGCGGCTGGTCCATTTCCTTCATAGAGTCCAGAAACTTACTCGCGCTGTCATACAGCAACACGCAGGCTATTTTTATTCCATGCTCCGTTCTAACAGACGTGTGTTCAGACCACAGCAGCAATACGTATACTGGAAGCTACTAGGAACGCGAAGGATAAAGAAATACGTAACATGAGCGGTTCGATGCAAAACCAGCCAAATAAAATTTTCGTGAATCTATAATTCCATTAAGCCCAAAATGTTTCGATTCTAAAATCATTAACAACGGCATATAATACTCAATTATAT
>NW_019764617.1:0-478 GCF_002891405.2 Cryptotermes secundus | reverse complement strand
CATGAACGTTTGACGGCTTAAAGGTTATTCACTGAAGGGGCATGACGAGGTTGGGGCTTCTGAAGGTCAGTTATCGGCTAATAGTGAAGTTATTGGTGCTTATTTATTGTTACGATTTGATATGTCATCATATACCTGTCGCTTCTACGTTTAAATTTCCTGTGCTGAACGAAATGAATGACGAGATGCCTACGTTTGAATAGGCTTCACTTAGACGGGTCTTGCTCTAGGTACTCACGTAAGTCATCCAGGAAGGAACCGATTCCAACATTCGCACTTGGTTCCCACGAGAGAATAACTTCGTTTAAATTTTAAGGGTGAAGATAGAACTCACCAGTCTCTCGATAGGGACAAATAGCGTCATCTTTTGAACACTAATCTAACGAAAATATTCTCATGTATTGGGGTTAGTGTGACTAATAATAACGGGTTTTGGATTGGATGATTGGATTTATTGGTACTTCTTTACAATTACAAC
>NW_019764616.1:0-478 GCF_002891405.2 Cryptotermes secundus | reverse complement strand
TTTTTCTTAATTTCTTTCCTTCACTAATTCCTTTCTCAACCTCTTTTTTCTCCTTCCATCCATTCATCTGTTCTTCTTGTTTCTCACTTTTCTTTCTTCTTTCTTGTCGGAATCACATCCTTGTATTGTAGGAAGTATGGAATAATTCCCAGAAACAGTAGGTATAATCCCCCTAGCACGAAGCCTGAGTTGGAGTGTGTTTTACATGTACTCTGTTTCTCGTCATGAGGGGAAGGTGAGAGGTTTCCAGAAGTGCTTTTGGCAGCGCTTGATGCCCTCGCTTGAGGATGTGGAAACACTATGCATTACTACTTTCTCTCAAAATCCTGCTTGAAATGTGAAATGCTCCTCCCTGCATACAAGTAGACCTCGAATGAAGCGAACGACTCTGGGCCTATCATTTCTCAGTCCAGCTGATCACAGAACATTTTATACTCTTATCTTAGTAATGTACATAAATAGTTCCATGGATCATAGT
>NW_019764615.1:0-478 GCF_002891405.2 Cryptotermes secundus | reverse complement strand
GCCGTTACATCTTCCGCTCCCTTCTTAGGATTGTTCGTCCCGAATAATTCCATGGTCCATCATTCGTCGATTCCGTCGTTTCACATTTGTCCCTCACATTCATCCAACGCTCATTCACTCGTTCTAGCTGGGGAGGCAGTTGCTTCTGTGTTACCGGCTCCTCCACCATGCGCTATTTAATTTTTTCCGTTTCGGAGGGGGTCGACCCCTTCTCAAGGTCCAATCCTTGTCATTCCGTAGGCTGACAGAAGATCCGACTATTCGATTCAGGATCTTCACTCTGACAGTCTCATAGAAGGTCTTCTTACGAGTTCTTCTCCCTCCTAGTTGCGATCGCTGTCATGATCTACACCCTCCAATGGCGTCCTTGGTTGGCACCCCTTGCTTCTCGCATAGCGGCCGTCTGCCGCCTATGTTCTTTATCCCCGTTCTTCTTTCCAGGTTTCTTGTTCAGCATTGACCCTGGTTGAATATTTCT
>NW_019764614.1:0-476 GCF_002891405.2 Cryptotermes secundus | reverse complement strand
ACAGTGCATGCCTTAGACCGCTCGGCTACCGTGACCGGCTCAGTATGCTGTTACTGATATTAAACACTGTGTTGTTCAAACATCGAGGAGAGTAAGTGTAATAAGGGACTTATTAGTTTTTTAACCCGCCCCTCCCCTCAAAGTATCTTTAGTTATTGGTGTATAATTTTGTTTCATTTGTTGTCTCCTTACATTCTGCAGGGCTCCTTAAACGGAGGATGTGCGTCACAAGGCCTCTATTTATAAAGGAAAACTCAGGACGACACAATAAAATATAGACATTAATCTAAGCCCCCGAATTATACGAATATGGGTCCACGATTATAGTGTTTCAACTGTCCAAAAACTGGAATCAGCAGCAGTTTTTTTTTCGTGCTTGTATTACTCATATATGAGGTAAACGTTATCCCTGTAACAGGCCGTGAAGGCCAATAGGGTTGTCAGATGTTGAGGGTCCCACATTTTCTAGACAATCG
>NW_019764613.1:0-478 GCF_002891405.2 Cryptotermes secundus | reverse complement strand
CTTCATAAGAAATGGTATCACGTTGGCTCAAGTAAGAGTGCTTCTGTATTCATGATGTACATAGCCTGACTCTTCACTAAGACAGTGACAATCTTAACAGAGGTTTCTCATAATTTTCTTCAGTAATTCCATCAAATACCAGGACAGTACTTAAAATCAGATCATAACCACTTCATTCCACATTGCTTCCAAACCATTATTCACCAAGCACCCACCACTTAACACCATATGGTCTGAGGTACTGACAACATCAAAACCATAAACAAATAAAACAGATATGGCAGAATACCAGGAGCTTAGAACCGATTATTGGTTACTCCCATATCACACATATTGTGTATACATTTCCAACTGAATTTCCTCCAAATATGACTGGGGAATCTGTGTGGAATATAAAGTTTAGGAATTAGAAATGAGTCCCAGGCACAATACAACAAGTAAGCGATGTGTTCCATCTTCTGGGATATGATGCCATATA
>NW_019764612.1:0-477 GCF_002891405.2 Cryptotermes secundus | reverse complement strand
TTTGACGCTGATCGTTGGTTCGAATTCCGCTCGGTACATGGATATATGTCTCTGTATTTTTGTTTCCACGTGTAAGTGGAGGCTTTGCGGTAGATCGATCCCATTACCAAGGAGCCCTACAAATGTCTGAAAAATTCTTGATGTCAGAAAAATAATTCTGAATTGGAACAGGTCAAAGAGTCTAATTCGTGGTGACCCAGTAAGAAAGAACATTCGCACACGCACGCTAAGACACTTCAGAGACTGACTCGAATTATAAGACACTATTCTTCCATTCTGCGGATATTCTGAGACCTTTCCAGAGGACAAACACAGGTGGTGGGGACATTCCTTAACACAGAGACGTTGACTCTTACGGAAGCTTGCGACACGTGGCATTCTAGAAGGATTGTTGGGAACGCAAAAGTTTGTTCTAAAGAAATAATTTGATAAAAGACAGTAACTAAATTAAAGTATGTGGTGTATGTAGTTACTAAC
>NW_019764611.1:0-477 GCF_002891405.2 Cryptotermes secundus | reverse complement strand
TATATGCTTTAGCAATAATTAATTGTGTTTCAGGTGATTACCAAATGCGGTCGAAACATGCAGTGAGACAGGAAAAAAGAACATGTTCCGGGAAGAACTAATACCATACTTTCCTTCGATATAATATGGATCGAGTAGAAAACGTGTCCAACAATTCTTCTACTGTTGCTTGTGTATTCGTTCGCCGCGGTAACGTTTTTACTGAGCCGTTGCTTAGCAACAATAAGGGTACACATGCAGACACATACTAATGAGAGGGACTTATGAAGTACGCCAATGAGATGGGCTCAGTTGCCATGCTATACACATCAAGTTTCAAACGTTTGTGCGGAGGGATTCACAGACACACAGAGAGCATGGTGATCTCATAAGGAAAGTGGACTACAATTTTTATTTTTATCTTACTCGTTATATTGAAAAGATGAATGTAGGCTTATGCGATCTTCATACTGTCTGTGTGTCTGTGAATCCCCTACC
>NW_019764610.1:0-477 GCF_002891405.2 Cryptotermes secundus | reverse complement strand
TTTTTTACGAATTTTGAGCTAATTCATCCTAATTTATGTGTATTTAACCTAAAATTTTTGACGATATCAAGGTAAAATGAAGAAAGATTTCACTCTAATTTAAGGAAATGTATATAAATTTCCGATATTTATTATATTATTTTAGGAATATAAAAGAAATCAGTGATTCCTTGTTAATTGAAGGAGTTTTAACCAAATTTCGAACGTGTTCAACATAATTTATTCAATTTTACCCAAAATTGTTTGACGATTTCAAGTTAATATAAAGAATATGAAATAATATGTAAATGATTTCATCGTATGTAATGGAATTCTGTCAAATTTCTTGACGATTTCTATATTATTTATAGAATTTTAACACAATTATGAGTGATGTCAATGTAAATTACAGAGTATTAACCACGTTTCAACGATTTCAACCAAATTGAAGTAAATTTTACCAGAAATTGTTTCACGATTTCAAGTTAAAATAAATTA
>NW_019764609.1:0-477 GCF_002891405.2 Cryptotermes secundus | reverse complement strand
GGGTCTGGTTCTTAATGTGGGTTTTCATGTGGCCCACTTTTTAGCCTACTTTGATCTCCATTCTGTCGCACACTGTCAACTTTCGAATGTCTGAATCCATCTTTATAAAACTTGATATGTATATCATGGCACATCAGCCTATCTCAGCGGCGTACTTAATAAAGCTTTCCAATCAGTCTGTTTGTCTGTATGTTTATTCCTATCATTGCAAGGCAACGGTTAGGTTAAGTGAATTCCTCCTTTTGGTACTAGGCAACATCTCGGTAAAGAAGTTCCCAGGGCAACGAATACGCGCAACAGTGGAAGAAATTTTGGACGTGTTATTCTCTATGCAGTCCGTGTCTTATAAAATGAGAGTCTGTGTATCCCCTTATATTTGCTAAGAGCAAAATGGAGACGTTCCCGTTGCAACGACGAACTGTTTTAGGCATCGTTGTCTGTGCGGTGTCTGTCGTATCAGAAGAAAGTAGGCGATTA
>NW_019764608.1:0-477 GCF_002891405.2 Cryptotermes secundus | reverse complement strand
TAACTAACTAATCCCGTACATTCGTGTGCGTCCCGTAACTGGTATTAGCTATTGATAAAGCTGTGCTAGTATATGTTGGTGACTAAAGGCAGTATGCGAGGGATTTGTGGCGTTAGAATACCACTGGACCAGGTTTTTCTCCGAGCATTGCAGGTTTACCTTTCAATTGTTCATCCACTGCCCCATTCTTTAACGTCATCCGAGACTGGTACAGTGTATCCCATATGCAGCGTAAATACCACGGGTCTCACGCCACCGGAAGATTACAAGAAATGTAACTGATATCTATTTAACGATATCTGAACGACTTGTTTCCTGGAAGCTCTCCAGCCTGCAGAATCTTGGGAAATATCTCTGTACGGTTCACGAATAGGAAGTAATTGTTCTAGACACTGGGAAGGGCGTCTGATTTGTGCTGCGTAGTTTCTTTGTCCCCTTTTGCAGGAATTGCAACACCACCTTTATATTTCTGTACCG
>NW_019764607.1:0-477 GCF_002891405.2 Cryptotermes secundus | reverse complement strand
AAAAATTATGACTATACGGCAAGGAAAGAAGCAGTGAAAACCTATATCAAGGCACTCCACGTGTAATCTTCCAGAAAGCTATGAACGTACAAAAGAATTGATTAATATGTCGGGCAACCCAGTTAAAATACGAACGGAGGACCTCCCAAATACAAATGTAGAGTTTTACGGCTACACCAACTTGACCGTCGAGCAACGCACATTACGAGTATAACGAACTCCATGAAGCAGATTTCTTGTCAATAAATTCGAAAATTCATTACCATGTTCACAACAGCCCATCACTGGACCCTATCCTGAGTCAGATGAATCCAGCCCACGCGATCTCACCCTATTTACTTGCAATCCGTTTTAGTATTGTCCTCTTCACGGTTACGTCGACTTCTACCCTTCTTTTGTGCAGTTGATAAAATTCAGATGAACGTTAAGACAGTATTTGATTTGATAGTTCAATTTTATAGATAATACATATTAATT
>NW_019764606.1:0-477 GCF_002891405.2 Cryptotermes secundus | reverse complement strand
AGATTAATGACCATGGGGATTCGTTGTGCTGACCACGCACTAAAGTTGGCACTAACTTTGCTGACAAGCAGTGGTTGCTTGCTCAGTATAGTTTGCTTGCGGACTACAGACCATGGAGTTTCTTTTTTCTTTTTTAGCTGTTAGTCTCTGTAAATGTGTTGAATTTTCCCAGAATTTTTAGATCTTATATGCAGATGTTATCCGGATTTATATCTGCAGGTTTTGTTGTTGGATATGGTTCTGTTCGTATGCTGAAAGTGTTCCGTGTACAAATGAGTTTGGTAGATATTGTCATGCTTAGATACAATGGTATTTATCTTGTATTAACAATTTTTAGTTCATACAGATTTTGCTCTTAACCGAGCCTATTGTTGTATTTGGTTAGATTATAAAACATCTTATGTGGGGGAAGATGTAACAAGGTTACACTGCAGTGTAGTATGAATGTGAATTTTTTTTCTTTTCAGTATGATGAAG
>NW_019764605.1:0-477 GCF_002891405.2 Cryptotermes secundus | reverse complement strand
TTTAACCCCGGGGTAAGAGCTTCCGGAACATGTACAGAAGCGAAAATTCTTCCTCCCAGAGCGTCTCGGACTCCAACCCCTTGGTCGTCAAGTCCGTAGGCAGTCGCTGTACAGACTGCGCTATCCCGACTCTCTGCTTCGGGTGTGGATGTAAATATACATGTATGTTGGTGATTCATAACGCAGAGCAAGACCTTTCATTCTGTCCAGCGTAAAAACATTGTATGAGTATCCTTTACGATTCCTAAGGGATATGCCAGATCCATTTTAATTACGGGAGAACATATTTCACGGCAGTAAAACCAGTCATATCCTTTTACACCGAGTTTCTCTTTTTACATTCACGGATTCAGGCGTAAGAGTCTAATTGTACCTTGTCAAGACCGACCGACCCGTAACATATGTTTCCTCAGGGTTGCGATGTCTAGAAACACACTGTCCTCTGGTCTGTTCTGTCTACATAAGAATTATTTCTGA
>NW_019764604.1:0-477 GCF_002891405.2 Cryptotermes secundus | reverse complement strand
CGCTCGGTCGGTATAGTTCGCTTGCGGACTACAGACTACGGAGTCATTCAGCAAGTCACAAAACCGCTTTTATAAGCAGAAGATAATGATGACTGAAGGGCCACTGGGTTTCATTGGCTGTGGCTATGGAAATGTTTAGTGATATAACATTTCGCAAAATATCCGTACAATCATTTAGAAGGCACGGTAGAGTAACGGGTTGCTTTTCGCGTAATTTACTGATGCATTTCTCGGAGTGAAGGTTGTGCTAGTAGCGCTGCTCTGCATCAGAAGAATGATAATTAATTTACCAGTTCTGCGACCCCAGGTGTCTGGAATTATTAAAATATGAAATCTTTATTCACATTTCTATCTCCTCCACTGGGATGCGTTCTTTTAGAGAACGCTCACACTCAGAAGGAAACAGAATGGATAAATGAGGAGTGGATGTTCAAATGAAAAATGCTCCTTTTCTTTACTAATCGATAAGAAATATCT
>NW_019764603.1:0-477 GCF_002891405.2 Cryptotermes secundus | reverse complement strand
GGACCAACACAATACAGACAACCCACTGTGTAGGAAAGCGACCCTAACTGGGATTCAGAGCAAGATCTATCGAAAATTCTATTGCTTTAAAAAAAATATATTTGAAATACCAGCGTTTTAAACCTTACAAGACAACACATCACGTAATATTTGTGAAGCATTTCCTTGGGAGTGCCAGTCACTTTTAGATGGGGGCCTTCATTGGCTGGAACTTATAAAAAAGTTGTGTCTTTGATGCAATTCAGTTCTGATCTTTCTTGTGTGTTCAGAGTGGAACAAGGCCCGTCATAAAAGTAGGGAGCCATTGTTTATCAAAAAAGTGTTTTCTGAGAAAGTATGTTACCAGAAAATTGCTATGAACTGGAGAGTAAGGTGACACGCACTGCATACATCGTTGTTCTGGAATTCGCTCGAGGGAACTGACGTAAACCACAGTGTCCCATTGAAACACTTGCCAAACAAGAGGGGGGGGGGGGG
>NW_019764602.1:0-477 GCF_002891405.2 Cryptotermes secundus | reverse complement strand
TTTATAATATTCAAGAAGTTCTACTGCAGACAGCTTGTTCCTTTTTCAGAAGTTGACAGTCACTCAGGAGGTAAATAAACCCTCCACATTTGATGAAGCCTGAAGGCTCATTACCGTGTTCACTTCAACCAGCCACTGAACAATATCCTTAAGATATATTTCTTTAAATTTCAACGTAATATTTTCATTCGCCCAATTTTCCGAATTGGTACCATCCTTTCAAGCTTTCTGACTAGAATTCTGTATGTTTTGTTCATGCCTTCAATGCATGACACATGTCTCATCCATATCCTCTTGAATCTCCCTAATAATATTTGGTGAAGAGAACAAACCATGAAGTTTTTCAGTATTCAACTAACATCCCATTACCTCCTCTCTGTTGGGTCCGGATATTCCTTCAGCACGCCGCTATTAAACACCTTAATCCATTATTATCCCTCTAGTCTTCTGGGTTACAATATCGGTAGTTCATTCACG
>NW_019764601.1:0-477 GCF_002891405.2 Cryptotermes secundus | reverse complement strand
TTCAATCTCCTTTTAATTTCCTACTGAATCGAATTTTGATTTGTTACTGTTATTCACAAATATTTGACTGTGTCACATTTTCGAACCATCTGCTAGCTATCTTAATATTACGATTTTTGCTGCATTCCTGTGAAAGACAGCAAAGAATACTTAGTTTTCTCTGCATTTACTTATGGACCAACATCCTTACTGGCGTCAATTAAAGTTTCTATATTTTCCTTTATGGTATCTACATTATCTACCAGTAGATTCACATTATCAGCATAGCCCAGCAGCTGATATTTACCATTTAATTTCAGTTCCACTAAGTTTTCGTGGACCTCACAAATGGCATATTCTAAATCAAAGTTGAAAAGCAGTGGCGGTAAAGCATCACCTTGTTTTATACCATTCTGCAAAGGAAAATTATCACAATAAATATAGTGAGGTTACCTTCACTATAACTCATTTCCAAGTTCACCGATCACATGACCCTTG
>NW_019764600.1:0-477 GCF_002891405.2 Cryptotermes secundus | reverse complement strand
ATTCAAGTGGTAATTTATTAAAAATTTTAATACCAGTGTAGTAAATGCCATTTTGATACATTGATAGAGAGGAAGTAGGAAAATATAAATTGTCTGGTCTGTATGTATGCCTGTCATAATTATTAACAGAAAAATTCCTATTTGAAATGAACAACAGGATTGAAAATATATATTGAGATTCCTACATGAGGACCTACTTCCATTTCCTGTCATTAAGTGAACAACTCTTCTCTGAAACATAAGAAGTTTTTTGCTATTGGTAGATTGACTCCCAGAAGACAATACCGTAAGGTAATATAGTATGAAATAAGGAGTAATAAATCATTATCCTAAAGGAAAGAGACATATACAGTTTGACTGATCTGATCATATAACAAATGCATCCCATGACGGGTAAAATTTTCTTTATCCAAAGATAGGTCAAACAGTTTCACTTGCGACATAATGCTAGTCATTTTGCCTAATTTTCTGTTAAAA
>NW_019764599.1:0-475 GCF_002891405.2 Cryptotermes secundus | reverse complement strand
TCTCTCTCTCTCTCATTAGTCTTTCTCTTTTATCTTCCTCCTCTTTATCTTTTATTATTCTTTCTTCTTGTATTATTTGTCTGCACCTCGTATCCCTGTTCTTGGTTCTCCCACTCTCCTTCTAGACATCCCCTTTCTTCTTCTTCGTCTAATCCTACTCGAATTCCCCCTTCTTTCCATCTTATCTCATTCTTCCTCTTCTGTTTCTTTCTCTCCGCTTATTCGTCTTCATTTTCATATCCTGGCCCCTATAATTGTGCGTTTAGGAACTGAAAAGGTGAGACTGAACTGAGCCTCACTAAACTTTTGTACCCAGCTGCAAGTGCAGTAAGTGCTGGTACTGGCATTTCCGCAAAAATCTCGCTACTCTATTGCTACTCGTTTGTACGAGAAAATGAAGGGTAAAATACTACCCCTCTACTTAATCATATAATCGGCCGCGCCATAGCTCAAGCGGTTAGTCGCTGGCTTCCCA
>NW_019764598.1:0-477 GCF_002891405.2 Cryptotermes secundus | reverse complement strand
ACGTATGGGGGAGTGGAGGTATAGCTCCAAGTTTCTTGACCTAAGAAGTAGATTGAGGAGAGTAGTTAGCTTCACGACCCTGCCGTTTTACCCCAGGGGAAAAACCTCCAGCAGTCTTTGGAGAAGAGGATGTAAGGGCTCCAGAATTGGTCTGGACGCTGTAATGAAGAGGAATATCTTGCACTGGCGGGAATCGAATATGGACCGTCCAGCCTGTCGCTCGTCGCTATACCGACTGCACTATCATGGCACTAAAAGTTTCCATAGTCTTCAGAATAGCTCTTATTTCCCCACTGCTGTAGGAATGTTAGACCACAACTCGTTATGTTTTTACTCGTCTTTCTAATGTCACTTGGGGCTGCGAAAGTGCGCGACAGTGTATCAGCATCCTGGTCACCGAAAATAACACTGGAGACATTCTGAGTTACAAAGAGGGTATTCACTGCTTGGCATTGTACTCGTATGTCACATCCGTCT
>NW_019764597.1:0-477 GCF_002891405.2 Cryptotermes secundus | reverse complement strand
TATATAAGTATTTAAAATTTAGTTACTGCCTCACAGAAAACACACTGCGTCTCCGAGACGAAGACCTACAAATTAACCATCTGAAGCGCACTGCTTACTATATACACCATCTGCTTTTTAACATAATAAAACATGTTCTGCCCACAGAATGCATTTGTGTGTTTCATATGGTTTTACAGTACGAGTAAATAGCGATTTCTATTTCTAAATAACAATAACCGGTTAATTTTTGTAGAGGAGACGTAACGTAATTCCTGTGAGGTAGAATCTGAATTTTTATATTGTTTAGAAGAAATTCTATGAAATTTTGCTATGTAGGGAAACAATCGCTCTCTCTAATGAGAGTCATAAGAAACCAGCCCGCATGTGCTGTGACAAAGGACAAAATGTGGGATATATAGTAACCACTATGCTATAAGCGTGAATACTGCTAGAATTACTTTCCTCTCTCTCTCTCCCTTTTGCTGCCACTTTGGA
>NW_019764596.1:0-477 GCF_002891405.2 Cryptotermes secundus | reverse complement strand
CATTTCAGTTCATACGGGTGCACTGTGGCTGCTGCATCAGATACAATCACTGTTACAGCAGCATTTAAATTTTCCTGAGTTTGTTACTGTGAATGATGCACACACTGGTTGCAGCAGCAGATACAATACCTGATACAACAGAATTTCACAGCACTTAACTCCACAAAACTGAAATATTTTTGAAAACAGTCACAGAGGAAGGATGCTCAGATAGCTGTCAGTACAGAAAATAGGCTAAACGCAGGACTGGTAGGGGCAATGGATTCCTCTTTTCTCCACAGAATCCAAATAAACTGTGGGGCTCACCGTGCCTCATGTACAATGTGTAAGTGGGAAACCTGAGCCTACTTCCATCTTTGTGGTGTGGTGCTTAATTTAGCATATGGACTTGTTCTTTAGTTGGAAGAGAAACTGTCCTATAATTTTACATTTTTTTATTATCTGTTTTTTTTGCACTGCAGTTTAAAATTTACTTCT
>NW_019764595.1:0-477 GCF_002891405.2 Cryptotermes secundus | reverse complement strand
CCATGCCCAGGATCGAACCCAGGCCACCGTGGTGGGAAGCCAGCAACTAAACGCTTGAGCTATAATGCATACTAACTACTGTATGGAGCTGAATTCTTGAGAAGCTGCCTGTTGCTCATCTATTGAAGGAATTCCCCAAATTTTATGGAACCCGAAGGTTGATTACAGTTTTTACAAGAGTCCTCTACTGGTCCCTATCATGAGCCGAATGAATCCAGACCATAGCACCCTAACCAGTTTCTCTCAAATACATTTGAGTGTTATCCTCCTATTTGTGTTTGTGTCTTCCTAGTGGTCTCTTCTGTTCTGGCTTCTGCACCAAAATCCTAAATGCAGTCCTCTTCGTCCCCATGCATGCTACATACCCTGCCTATCTCATCCTTGAATTGAGCATTCGAACTATATCTGGCAAAAAGTTCATGTTATGAAGATCCTCACTGTGCAGTTTTCTCCAGCCTACCAATTTTTCATCCTTCT
>NW_019764594.1:0-477 GCF_002891405.2 Cryptotermes secundus | reverse complement strand
GAATACCTGGGACACAAAGTTAACGAACTTGCAACAAGAAGTAAGAAAAAGAATATTTCGGACATAAACAGAGGCACAAGTAAAGTCAAGTAGGGTTGCCACCCTAGAGCATGACTGGTAAAAGATTTGAAAGGCGATCTGTTTGCAGATTCCCAAAATGTTACGAATACTTCTCTCAGCTATCGAATGTAAGTGAATTGAATGATGTTATGCAGAAGGAAATACATACATCTGAACCACTAGCACCTGAGTCTAGTCTTTTGAGTTTGAGGTGGCTGTTGAAAAGTTTAAAAATTTTAACATTCCAGATATTGATCAAACTACAAAATATTCCGGTATAATCATGAAAATATCACAAAATATTTCGCTAACTACAGCTACATTTTCCAAACGTGTTTCTTTTTCATTTTACTGACTTGGCAAAATAATCTGTGGATACCGTACTTCATAGATTCTTCCAGAACTCGGCGACGCTCA
>NW_019764593.1:0-475 GCF_002891405.2 Cryptotermes secundus | reverse complement strand
ATGTCGACGAAAAATATTTGCGATTCGTAACAAATACACTGTTTCATGATTACGTTCTGTCAAAAAGAAAAGGCCTCATTTCTTATGGTCACGTGAAGGCAGGGGAAGGTCTGAACCAATAATGTTCCATGATTTTTTCATCGTGTTCTGTGTGGCTTTTAATTGCATTCAGACATTTGCGTACGAAACAAACTGTTCTCTGAGAGGTGGCTTCATAGCGAAGATAACTCTGATAAGCGAGTTTCATTACCCAAGATGCTATCTGAGATTCTAAATGAAGCACATGTTGCGGTCTTGGCTGATTGTCACACTGTGTATTACAGTAAATGGATACCGAGATATCGGAAGAGCGAACTGCCGCGATCGTAGGGAGTGCGCTAGAACGCACTGCCGTTCACCTACAAGACTGTTGAGTAACTTTTTTTTCCTTGGCACTACGGTCCCAGTGGGCCTAGGCCTACCTCCATGAACTTCT
>NW_019764592.1:0-477 GCF_002891405.2 Cryptotermes secundus | reverse complement strand
GTATCTGTGTGTCGGAAGAATTTTCTGCCTCCGTCTTCACGGTGGAAGAGTGAGTGAACAGAATATTCCGAAATGTCGGTACGTAGATACCAAATTACACAGCTTCACATCCCAGAGGGAACTCTAGGCTTCACAGAATGATTATGTTGGAGAATACAGTACTGAGGAGAATACACGTATTTATACGTGATAAAGAAGAGCTGACAGAAGATAGGATAAAATAAAACCGCGTAACTAGGAGATTTATCTGTTTACATAGGCTACAAAATACTGTAAGCCAATTCGATTAAGAAGTATCAGATGGGAAGAGCATATAGTACAAATGATGATATGACAAAGCATAAACAGCTTGCCCTAAATCTAACATGGATATATTGGGAAATTTACTGTAGATAAGAGGTCAAAATTAAAATTAACAGGTTATAAGGGAGTGCAGCGCAGGATAGAGAGGAATGGAGGGGCTTGATAAGGGAGGCC
>NW_019764591.1:0-475 GCF_002891405.2 Cryptotermes secundus | reverse complement strand
TTCGCCTGCTTCAGAACTGGGATCGTGGGTTTGAATCCCACTCAAGGCATGGATGCTTATATGTGCGTTTATCCTGTGTTTGTGTTGTTCTGTGTATAGGAAGCCTCCTTGCGACGGGCTGATCCCGCTTCCAAGGAGTCCTACTGACTATGAAAAAATATTACGAAACTGAAGAAGAGTCTATGGCCCAACAAAATGGCTGTAGAGCCACTGATGAACGAGAAATGAACCGAGTAGATACCTGCTAAACTATAGAGACGCATTCTGCGGAAGGAACTGTGAATGACGTACTAACGTTATCCTAAAAGCGAAGGAAGTGATATTGTGTAATTCCGGAAGTGCCTGTATTTTAGATAAACTGCATAACTCGGGCCACAGTGAACTCATCCCTTTATAATAAGCAAACGTTGACTTCACATGCAACTGTGTAATTCTTAGGCCGCGCCATAGCTCAAGCGGTTAGTCGCTGGCTTCC
>NW_019764590.1:0-477 GCF_002891405.2 Cryptotermes secundus | reverse complement strand
GGTCAATTCCGATGAGGTTAGTGATGAAGAATTACAAGTTTCTGACAAATTTTGCTACACTAGTGCTACAACGGGCACAAAAAAGTTTGTCTTTACAATGAAAGCTACTTATCAGTGTGTTTTAAATGGACTGGTGATCCAAATTGTGCTATTCCGTTGTGCCTCATCAATGGCAAAGACTTACAAATGCAGCAATGCTTCAACAACTTTGAAACGACACTCACCTACTTATCACAACCACAAGAGAAGTAAAAGAGCTGATTATCTGAAATGGCTATTGGAATTTAAAAACTAACAGAATCAAGTTTTTCTTAGTAAAGTCACAGTCAGTGAAAAGGCTCAGGAAGCAAATAATTCAGTAGCAGAACTTATTACTTGGAAGAGTCACACAGTTGGTGAGTACCTGACAATGCCAGCATGTAAATTTTTAGTGGGTAAAATGCTGGGACAAGGCTCAGTATCAGAAATTGAAGACGT
>NW_019764589.1:0-477 GCF_002891405.2 Cryptotermes secundus | reverse complement strand
TCACTCGCTCGAACGCTGGGATCGTGGGTTCAAATCCCACTCGAGACATGAATGTCTGTGTGCGTTTATTCTGTGTGTAGCCGGGGGCTTAGTGCGGCTGAAAGGATTACGTCAGCTGCAAAATCCAGTGACCTCATCTTGAATCAAACCCGCGACCTTTAGGCTTGTAATATAGTGTATCAACCAACTACTTTACCGTGTGCCCCCATAAATCATAAATGCATGTAAAAATTTCAATGGGAAAATATAAAAAGAAAATTCCATTAATAGGAGTTAAGCATTGATGTGATATTAAAATAGAATTTGAGCAACAGGGTCTGAGGTTTCTGCTGATTTTTCTCACTAGGGATAAGGACCAATGCCGGGCTCTTCCACATCTGCTTCTTCTCATTCAGAATGCCCCCGATTCGAAAATCGGACATAGTACCACATAAAAACTCTGTGGCTTTAGTCCGCAAGCGAACTATACTGACCGAG
>NW_019764588.1:0-477 GCF_002891405.2 Cryptotermes secundus | reverse complement strand
GTACGTAAGGCAATGGCTGTGGTTCTTTCCTCAATGAATTTTAGTACATTGTGAATAAGGCAGCGATGGGCTATCTGCCGGGTGGCATTAGCGCTCGCTCACTTTCTTACCAGAGCCTTTAACTTTCTGCTTCACTGTATAGTTATTTCATCTGTCTGCCTGTCTCTGTGTCTGTCTGACTTCTCTCCGTCTGTGTATAGCTCCTGTGGTGACACTGCCGTGCAGTCCGTCGCCGTGCGGACCCAACAGTCAGTGTCGCGAAATTAACGGGCAAGCCGTGTGCTCGTGCGTACCCGGCTTCATAGGCAGCCCTCCAGCATGCAGACCGGAATGTGTAGTGAGCTCTGAATGTGGTCAGAACGAAGCGTGCAGCAACCAGAGGTGTAGGAATCCTTGTCCAGGAACGTGCGGTGTGGGAGCTCGCTGCGAGGTAGTGAACCACAACCCGATCTGTAGCTGTCCGCCTCGTTTCACAGG
>NW_019764587.1:0-477 GCF_002891405.2 Cryptotermes secundus | reverse complement strand
AAAAAAATAGCTCCGAAATACGAGTACAAGAGGTAGGTGAGAAATAAACAGAACAGCCCGCTTAGGAGGTCTCGGAGTATGTTGTAGGGTCTTTAATGAACAGGGTGTGGGGTGTGAACTGCATTCATCTGCTTCTGCATGGAGTTCAGTGGCGGGCTCTTATTAATATAGCAAGAAAAGACGGGTAATGCCTTGACCAGATTAGCCATGATTATATAGCTCCTCGAGAAGAATTTATTAAGTACTTCTGGACCAACTGTATTTTAAGCTTGTAATTAAATTCAGTCCTTATTCCCTGTAGCATTCATTTTCTTACATTTACAGTCACCGTCTTCTACTAAATTCTGTGCAAAAAGCTCACTCAGTTTCACACATCACTACTGCAATTGAAAGGCTCAGATTTAAGTATATACATATATATTGACGGGATATGACCATGTGCTGGGCAACAGTACACTAACCACATTCCCGTAGTAA
>NW_019764586.1:0-477 GCF_002891405.2 Cryptotermes secundus | reverse complement strand
TAAGCGCTTGAGCTATGGCGCGGCCAAGCGGCTGTACATGCTACAGTATATAGGATTAGAGATGTCTGCAATAGGAAAGCAGTCTTATGAGTTCTGCTCGGAATTATTGTTTGCGAATATCCCTCCCGCGATGGATGTACCTTACAACCTCTCAGCAGACCTTCACCTCCTTCTACGAGTATTAGCTGCGTTACATATGGCAGACGGATTGAGGTCGTCAGATTGTCTGGCAGAACCTACTTACCACGGCGAATATTTGCTGATTTTAAAAGGTCAGGTGTTGTTAATATCTTATCAGTTTGTTGTTTCTCTTGCATTAACGAATTTTATTCTGATCATAATGGAATTAAGTACGTAGACTACTTGCTACACCACTTCGTTACAAGTCGTTGATCCCTAAGTCGTGATCATAGACAACAGACATTGTGTAAAGCTGGCCAGGTGCATCCCAGATAGGCGTGTTAGATGAAGTACATT
>NW_019764585.1:0-476 GCF_002891405.2 Cryptotermes secundus | reverse complement strand
GGGCCCTTTAATCTAATGCAGTGGAGCAGAATCGTTGTCAAGAAGCTCGCCAAGAAGTCTCTGCCTTTTACGAAACATTAAGGCCCATTACTGTGTTCACAAGAGTCGCCATTGGTCCACAACTTGAGCCAGCTGAATCGAGTCCACACCTTCATGCCTTACGCGTATTTCTTTGGGATTCATTTTAATATTATACTCTTATGTACGTCTAGCATCACCTAGTGTTCCCTGCCCTTCAGTTTTCCTGACTTAACGTCTGTATGCATTTCTCATTTCTCCCCATACGTCAGTGAACAAAATCAGTATAATTCTATCACTGTCAATTAATTAAATGTATTACAGAAAACAAATAGAGGCCAGAGGTAGCGTAGTTGGATGAGGCATTATGCTACAAGTCGGAAGGTCGCGGGATCGAGTCGCGATAAGGTGGATTTTTTCAATTGACCTAATCCTTCCAACCGCATTATGGTCCTGGG
>NW_019764584.1:0-477 GCF_002891405.2 Cryptotermes secundus | reverse complement strand
AACATGACATCTGTATGTTCTGTTGTAAAATGTGGAAGGTAGTATTGATACAAGACAAATATCCATTCACATCGTCCGCTCTAAAGTACAATTTCCTTCAAAAGTACCCCTAGTTCCCTTCATAACCTCAGTTCCAATTGTAGTGGTGCTGAAATGGTTCTATTTCCGTACAGAAGCATAAGCATTTCCTGACTCACGTTTATATGAACTGTTTTCATTGCTCTGGACCACAGTACTCACCCTCGAAACTCATGTGATGATTTACGGGCCAGTTTGCCTTCTTTGTGTTGCTAGTGTAGAGAACGTTTGGGTTTACTCTCTTACCAGAGCTCAAGTAATTCACCATCGGCGGCTCTACACTCAGACTTGTGCAGTAGCGGTGGACGAATTCATCCCCTCCTTCAAATCCAAATGACTCTTGCAGTTGATAGGGCGCAGCGTAAGTCAGAACTAACAACCGGTGACGTAATTAAACAA
>NW_019764583.1:0-477 GCF_002891405.2 Cryptotermes secundus | reverse complement strand
GGGGGCGTCCTTACGAGCCGGACAGACCGGGCCCAACCAGCATTTAACGCCTCAATATGTAACATATTGCATTTCCAATTTGTTTCCATTTATTGAGGAATAAAAAGTAGTTTGATGGATTTATAATTTCGTTACTTTTTTATGGTATACAAATGCTTCCCCCATCAGAATCCGCTGACAAGTTGCTTAGGGTGCAAGATATTCGTGAAGAGCCTTGCCTCAAGGGCTTCAGCCTTATCTCACTTTTCCATGTCAGTTCCTTTCATTTCCTCATAGCGATCGATAGATGTCATGCCTTCCTTCGCAGTACATATTTCGGTCGCAACTTGGGCCCGGGATCCTGGCCCTGTGGGTATTCGTATAATTACGTGTGTATTCGTGTGTCCTTCACTGTCTGAACATGCGTTACTGTCACTCCCACTACTACAGGCATTCGGTTACACGGCGAGAAAAGGATGTGGTAACACTCGTTTCTTT
>NW_019764582.1:0-477 GCF_002891405.2 Cryptotermes secundus | reverse complement strand
TACTTTCAGCCATTCTTTGTGTTGTGTCTGTTAGCTTTGAGGCTTTGTCACATTTTGATGGAGAACTGTTTTGTTATATGGAACCTACATTTTAGAGGTGTTAAAGATTATTTTTGGTAACTGTTTGAAAATTGCTGAATAAATAATATTCACAGCAGTTCCTGTATTTACTAATTTCTATGTTATTGATATTTTTCCATAGTGCAAGGTGTTTCCTTATTGACATGTTGGAGTTGTTGTCTCAGTTACAGCTTCCATAGTCAACACTTTTGCTTTTCTGTCTTTAAACCATGGTGTTTCCTTAACCATTAACATCCATAAGTGGATCCCCTGGTGCTACAGGTGTGCAGACAAATTTTAACTGTTCATTCACACTTCTGTGAGAATTTTCTAGCAGCGAAAGGTCTATACTTATCTCTTCTTCCCCTTTTGCATAACATGTTTCCTAGCTTGCTGTCTCCAGCTTGATCTCAGTCT
>NW_019764581.1:0-477 GCF_002891405.2 Cryptotermes secundus | reverse complement strand
CAATTGAGGTATAACTCCACACATTCATAACCTTGGCTCTAAATGAAAGTGAGTGGTCAGCTTCATGCCCTGGCGAATGAGTCGCCACATTAGGTAGAAGGCTGGCTGAACCCCGGAATCGGTCTGAACGCTGTAGACAAGAGAAATATATTTGCCTCTAACTGAAATTGAACCCAGATTCCTTGGTCGTCTATCCCATAGTTTAGTTGCTATTCTGACTGAGCTTAGGTGTGTTATTGCCCTTATTGTAATGGATATGTCGATTCGCCACATTGTAATATCCGTCTGCATTAATTAAACTCAGTCATGGACCCAAGCAGTTCTTCAGTAATGCCCTTGCAACACCCTGCTACATTTTCAGTTTTTAATCTCGACAGTTATATTTTCGGGGCTCGCGGTAGTGTAGTTGGTTGAGGCACTTGCTACAAGCCGGAAGATCGCGGGATCTAATCCCGATGAGGTCATCAGTTTTTTTTT
>NW_019764580.1:0-477 GCF_002891405.2 Cryptotermes secundus | reverse complement strand
GCTCGGCTACCGTGACCGGCCCACGTTGGCTTTAGTGCGATATAATTTAAGTCGTAATCGTTCTTCCGTGCAACATTCGAGAAGTGAGCAGAGTAGCTCTATCGTGTGCATGACGTAACCTATGTTAATTCTGTTCACGCAGCGCAAGTGCTCATGAAGCGAGTGCTGCATAAGCATATTATAGAGGCTTATTTTGTAAATTAATATTGAGTCTCAATATTTTTTATAAATTCGTGCTTTACAATAAAAAATGAAGGTACAAGCATGTCTAGTTGTAAGTGTGGAATTTTAACCGCCAGCGAAAATGTGGTTAAAAGACCACGCAAATCTGTAGCTTTAGAAGGAAAAATGGAAGTTATTAGAAGACTGGAGAGTGGACATTCACTTCTTACTCTTTGTAGGCATTTAAATATGACCCTCTGCACTGTAACAACATTTCCGTGACATTCCTGTCCCCAGTAATACCTACATATTTAT
>NW_019764579.1:0-476 GCF_002891405.2 Cryptotermes secundus | reverse complement strand
CTTCTTAGTACATAGTAGTATATGCTCCCTAGTTACTACAGATGCACTGGCCTTCTCCTTCTTATCACCTCTGGTTCCCACATCTTTATTCCTTTCTTCGTTTCTCCCCTCTATGCTGTTGGCTCCTTCCAACCTCCTAGGACAATTGTATGCAATGTGGTTTTCTTCCCCACATGCATAGCACCAGAAACGTTGCTTAGTATGCCCATACTGCTTATCTCCTCGGGGTCTGAATTTCCCTCTGTCCTGATGGCTGCGTTGACTTTGGTAATTCCTTTTCTCTTCTGCATTTTGCATCTCTGTTTGTCTCCTTGGGTAGTTTCTCCTCACTTTGAGCACCTGATGCTCTTCATCCTGATCCTTCCTCTCTTGTTCCTCTTCTTCAAGTAAGTATTGCTTAACGACTGCCATTTGTAAATTGTTTGGTTGCGCTATCAGTGTCTTCACTGTTATCTCATATTTGGGTTTGGGTAGTC
>NW_019764578.1:0-476 GCF_002891405.2 Cryptotermes secundus | reverse complement strand
GCCCCGGCCGCTTTATCCCAGGAAAGAGCTACTGAAAACCATCGTAGAAGGGGCTTCATTGTGCTCAGACCCAGTCTGGACGCTGTGCAATAACGAAAAATAACTTGCCTCCGTCAGGAATCGAAAGCAGGCCTCCAGCCCGCAGCCCGTCGCTATACAAGCTCACCTTTGGCACTTGACTACTGAAAACGTAAGTCCAGTAACTTGTGCCACATAATTCATCTCGTCTGATTCAATACAATGTGTGGCTCTACAAACAGTGGAAGGTACAGTTAGTTTGTTTCCTTCCTCATGTCTTTGTTTGTCTTTGGATTGTATATTTGTGTTAGTTCCTCTATTAACGCCTTAGTCTGTGTCCACTTAAAATATGGTTCAAAAAATAAAAACCACAATTAAGAACGATTCCGACATAAGTGTTGGAAACAGAAGAACTTAACACTTAATCAGCGCCCTTTCAACAAAATATGTAAAAGGAA
>NW_019764577.1:0-476 GCF_002891405.2 Cryptotermes secundus | reverse complement strand
TGGATATCTTCTGTGTTGGTTGAGTAGTGCAGGTTTTTAAGCACTGCTTTATAGTTTCTTTCTTCTTTCGGTCTATAGGTATGGAATTCCGTCGTTTTGTCTCGTAGGTCTTTGATAATTGTACGGTAGGCTTCTGAGGTTTTAGGTTGTATTTTGATCTAGTTGTTGGAGAGTGCTTTAAGTTCATATTGGTTTGTTACTGTTTGCTCTAGTAATTGCTATGAAAACATTAACTATTAGGATTATGTAGATCGTGTATGACAACAGATGACTAACAGATAACTCTGCAAAAGGTGCCCAAAAAAAAGTGAATCAGCCACACATATCCTCTTTGATTGTGAGTACAATTTATGGAATTATCATAAAAATTGCTGTGAAAACATTAACTATTAGGATTATGTAGATCATGTATGACAACAGACGACTGACAGATAACTCTGAAAAAGGTGCCAAAAAAAAAGTGAAACAGCCACACA
>NW_019764576.1:0-476 GCF_002891405.2 Cryptotermes secundus | reverse complement strand
GATTCGATCCCAGGGTTCGAGCGACCAAAGACATTTCAGCCATTAGACTGCGCGACCAATTGACTGGCTCAGTCTTATTTTAATTTTCTTAAATGGAAATCCTAAAAATTTGTTTGGATTTGCATGTTTTCAAATGAAGTCCACTAGTTAATGCAGATGGCAGCAGCTCCTTGTATAATAAAAATATGCTCTCACAAACATCTCGAATCCCAGACTCAGAACTGAAACACCCATCACTGATTTTTAAACTTGAGCATACAAGCACACATTTGGCAAATCGAGTACTATACAGTGCTTCAAACAATACGTTCTGCAGTAGGATTTATGTAAAATCTATTGCTTTGCTCAAGCCACAGAATATTAATTATTAAATACAGCTGTTACGACACATATTTAACGAAATACAATTAAATAATTTGTCACTCTGTGTAATGTGATCAGCTTTGCATTAGGGAATTCGTGTCAGCAACAAACGA
>NW_019764575.1:0-476 GCF_002891405.2 Cryptotermes secundus | reverse complement strand
TCAAAGATGGGTGAACAAATGTTCACAACGAAGAGCGAAGTGGTCGGCCATCTGTAATGAGTGATGTTCATGTTCAAAATGTTGACCAACAAATTTGCGAAAGATGGTGCTTCACAATTTAGAACTATCATATGAATTTCCAAAGATTTCCTGCACTGTTCTCTGTGAAATTATCACAGGCTAGACTGTCACAAGTTTTACTCAGGATGGGTTCCGAAAATGCTCATGGATGTGCACAAAGTGCAGAGAATGGCTTGACTTTGACTGTTTAGAGTGATACCACAAAGGTGGAGACGAAATTCTCACTCACATTGCTCAGTAACAGGTGATGAAACCTGGGGTTCACTTGTGAATACTGAAACCAAGGAGCAGTCAGTGCAGTGGATGCACACATATTCACCAAACACTTGAGCATTGCTGGAGCATTCCAGTTGGGAGTTCTTTGACCACCCTCCTTACAGCCCTTGATGTCGCTC
>NW_019764574.1:0-476 GCF_002891405.2 Cryptotermes secundus | reverse complement strand
GAATGGATTCAGCTCCTTCTGCTTATCTTTGCCCTGATTGGTCAATCACAGTAAAGCTCGGCTCTGTGTGCGTTTATTCTGTGTTTATGCTGTCCTGTGTGCATGTAACGGCCTTGTGACAGCTGATCCCCATCCCTAGCGGCTTTGTAAAGATCAAGAGGCCGAAAAAGCGGCCAAGGCACAACATAGGACTGCATAGCGATAGACAGATAAATTACAATAGTGAAACATGTTATCAAAAGCTGTCTCAATCTGTTAATTCTGCAAAGCAACCGTTGATGAGTGATGGGGTCTATAATACTAAAATATAAATATCTTTAAAGCATTTCTGTGGAAAGTAGAAGCTTTGTTCTCACTATGGCGGGACTGTGGTTTTTGACAACATGACCGGGGGCTACATGAAATGACACGTTGGTTTAAGTCTCTGAAGGAAAGTACGCGTTATAAATTCCTCCCAGAAGTTCTTATTCCTTCCG
>NW_019764573.1:0-476 GCF_002891405.2 Cryptotermes secundus | reverse complement strand
TGGAATGATCTGTACTTAAACTCTCTCGTAAGTACCTTTCAGGCCTGCAGGTGCTCTACAAAACCATTATCTTAGGCTTTATCAGTCATCGAGTTTATTAAAACCACGTTGTGTCGGAAAATATTTTTGTTTCCTTCTTCAGGTGAATATGACAACAAAGAAATCGTAGTCTGTTGAGCCGCTCGTTACGATATGAGACTAACAATACCTTGTTCATAATCCTACCCTGTTAACCTGAAGACGGAAGGAGAAACAGTTTCCAAAGCGTAAGGATTCGGACATCCTGCCCCTAGCTGTATAGGCTGCAACTCACACCGCGGTGCTGAATAAGTTGCCGTCCTATGAAGGCGACTCGCTGAGTTGAACCGAGCGATGAATACGTGTATGTCTAGACGTGGGGTATACAGCTGGAGAAGGCCAGCAACAAATTACTGCACTGCTGTGTTAGTATAATGCAGTGAAATGTCTTGATATGA
>NW_019764572.1:0-476 GCF_002891405.2 Cryptotermes secundus | reverse complement strand
GCCGCTTTACCTCATGGGAAACAGTTCCAGTTACCCATTGGATAGGAAGCTGGGTGGGCCCAAGAACCGGTTTGGACGACATGGAAAAGAGAAGATTCTTGCCCCCACAGGGACTCGAACTCCGACCCCTCGACCGCCCAACCCGCAGCCAGTCATTATATCGACAGTAGGATACTAAACATGCGAATGAAGATCTACAATTTGTGGTCAATAAGTCACCGGGTTCTATTGCAATATCCTTGTTGAGAGAAACGTAGCGTATATTAATCCTGTTGTTTTTACAGCTCTTGCAGAAGGAGCAAGGCTTAAACGTTTGTGTCTCACTTCAATTAATCTGATTTCTTCCGTTGAGGTGATTGCCCTTAGGGCCATAACCATGGAGCGATTTTAATCCGACGTGTAGGCAACGTGAAGGAAAGCCAATCACCCGGGACACAGTCATCTCGCTTGCCAAACAAGGCTCCCGGTTAAAAATG
>NW_019764571.1:0-476 GCF_002891405.2 Cryptotermes secundus | reverse complement strand
TCTTGTTATCGGTTGCTATGGTTATCGCTCCGAAAAACACTCCGTTACCTTTGCACAAAATGGCCGCACTAACGTCATGAATGTCATTTCCCTGCCATCTGTATGCACACTTACACTAACTACGTAACGGCCACCACCTCCGAGAGCACGATCGGTAAAAGGGCAGGCTATTATACCACCATTTTTGCACCTTACTCCGTTAATCCTTGAAGCCTTGTTCACAATAAGGCAATAAATAATTTTGCAATTCTAACCGTTTGTGCTTTCAAAGGGATATGAGTGAATTGATACTGAACCCAGTTTAAAAAAGAAGAATAAATAAATAACAACAGTACCAGCCTCTGGAGTGTAAAAGGTCAGAGTTGGAAAATAATTTATCTGGAGAAAGCTTCTTACCAGTGCCTGTAAAGTCATAACATTTCATTTACATCAATCCAACATCACCTAATAAAGTATTTTTCATTCATTCATTCATT
>NW_019764570.1:0-476 GCF_002891405.2 Cryptotermes secundus | reverse complement strand
TAAGGCAAGGAACTGTTACTACAACTAGTTCTGTCCCACTACTGTACTTCATACATAAAAACTAACTCTTGTTTCATGTAAATAAATCCAGCTAGTCATATCTTATGCACTAATTTATTAACGTGCCTGTAGACATTCAAACTAAAAAAGCAACTAAATATTACAATGTTTAGTAAAATAAAATGGCCTAAAGATACAAAGGTTACAGAACAGTTCTCGAAAGAATCAATTTGTCAGTATAAGTTTTATTCCCTCCTGTGGCCAAACCCAAGTTTGTTTGTTTGTTTGTTTTTTATTTCTAGTACAAGCTCTTTCTAAGGACTGACACTTCAGAAGATTTTTCTCTTCAAAGACAGTCACAATGTTTATCACAGCAGGGACTGCAAAATGTGAAACTGGAGCAAGTTTAAATTTTCTGTACTTTCTGTATGAAAATTTCTGCATTCAATACCCAAAAATGTCTGATGCCAGAGCAG
>NW_019764569.1:0-476 GCF_002891405.2 Cryptotermes secundus | reverse complement strand
AAAAAAAATAAGTTCGGTTTCTTTTGGGTACCCCCTCGTATAGTGTTTTCTTACAAGAGGTAATGTGACTGAGTGAATGTTTAAAAGAGTAGCAGAGGTTCAGAATTTCAGTCTACTAAAATGTGATGCATAACGTCACTTCAGAATAGCTCTTCGGTGATATACTGGGGTTATATTGGAGAAGAAATGTAATATGTATAGTCTGTTGGTCTGTCAAGAATGCCATGAGTCTAAATGTGTATGGGAAAGGTTGACATGAAGAGCCTGTGTACTTTCCATCTCAGCACCCAAACTATTTGTGTTGGTCTCTAAGGTGAACTCCCTGCATTACTAGGGTAGAATATTTAGTGATTCATTTTGAAATTCATGCCTTCTAATTTACTTTGTTACCATTTCTTGTATAAGATCCAGGATAGCATAGTTGGTATAGTGACTGGCTATGGGCTGGACGACCGAGGAGTAGGAGTTCGAGTCCC
>NW_019764568.1:0-476 GCF_002891405.2 Cryptotermes secundus | reverse complement strand
GAAGAATGACGATTGCTAGTAATAAAATAACACTCATGTACTCTAAAGAAGGTAATGCTATCCCTGTAACAGGCCTTGTAGGCCCATAAGCCTACATTTTGTAGGCAATCGGCTGATAGATGGCGGTGAGGTTGCCAGCCTTACGCGACGGCCCCACGGGAAGAATCTTGGTACTCATTTCTGTCAGAAGCTGAGTCGACTCCGGGGCAATAGTCCAGTTGAAAGGAATAGCTCAATTTAAAAACTCATTGAGCTCATGGGTAATCGAACCCGTGACCCTTTGGTTTATAGCATTTATTAAGAAACAACTGTAATTTTCTCACGCGTAATTTAGGTATTTCAAAATTGTAGATATTTTTATAAATTCTGGGAAAAAGAGACAGAATTTGACGCACAATTTTCTGAAATTATTTGGAGAGAATTATAAAATGGCAGATTCCAGTCTCAGCTTTATTATCGGTTCAGAAAAGTGTTCG
>NW_019764567.1:0-476 GCF_002891405.2 Cryptotermes secundus | reverse complement strand
TTTATTCTTCGTTTTGGCTTTCTTCATAGAGAACCACAACGTTTCGGGAACTGGACCCGTTTCCGAAATTTTGTGTTCTCTGCTCTGTAAGTGTCTCCCCCTCATCTGGGGGCGGAAACTGGTCAAGTTTTCAGTTTTTAGAATACGGGATGATGGACAAAGTCCAAAATTCCAGTAATTCTGCTGCCGGTACAACACTCGTAAAGGGCGCCTGAGAACTGAATCGCGAAGCTCTGCTGGCAGTATATACCGAAGGGGAAGTTTTCAGAGACATCCTAATGAAAAGGTGGAACAATTTTAATTCTTAGCAGCGAAAGAGGCCTAGAAGTTAGTCTGTGTTAAGAACTATTACGAAATTATTGATGATGTAGTTAGCATACACAAGAGATGGTACACTTCTACATTCATAGCTTCTGCTCTTGGAAAAATTCATCAACGACAGAGATGCGACTCTGCATGCTCAACTCTCTCTCTCT
>NW_019764566.1:0-476 GCF_002891405.2 Cryptotermes secundus | reverse complement strand
CAAGGACTCTACAAACAAAATCTTTAGTATAGTGATGGTTTTCAATATCTTTGAATCCTTGTTTCTTGAAAGGCCCCATATATGTTGATACAAGTGGCAGTATATGTGTCATGATGCAGACTGCAATGTATATGAGGATGTTTATAGTGACATACCATGATACCTAGAAGCAGACACCAAACCATTCATTGACATGTGTGTGCTTCACTGAAACAAATACAAGTTTCATGAAACACATCGCTTATGTAAAGAATGACCGATTTTATCAGTGTGTATAGGACCCTTTGGCTGTGCCATAGCTCAGGCAGTAAGCCACCAACTTCTCTCCAGGTCAATTTGTGTTGGATTCTATACAAACAAAATGATATTGGGACAGGCTTTGAGTACTTCAGGTTCCACTGCCAATTCATTCCACCAGATGCCCCTATTCTCATATCTATCATCTGAGGCTGGTATAATGGGCCATTTAGAAGTCT
>NW_019764565.1:0-476 GCF_002891405.2 Cryptotermes secundus | reverse complement strand
GCGACTAACCGCTTGAGTTATGGCGCGGCCATGATTATCATAGTAAATTAAGACGGAAAGTCGGTTTAAAGTCAAACGAGGCACTTCATAAGGCCCGCTATGTTCAGAGCACAGAAATCTACTTGTTTTCTGTGCACAGTATGAAATCAAATACTTGAACAAAGTGACTTAAGCTACACAAGAAACTTCAAGGGGTGTTAGTGACAGAGAAGCTCTTGTATCAGTTCCTGTGGACAAACAAGCAGTCTTTCATGTGAGGAAGGAAAGATGGTCCTTATCTGGAGATAAAAGTGGTCCCAAACTTACTCCCCAACACACTGCCGACCTTGGGGTCACATGAGAACAGGATCCCCGCTTAAATTTGTTTTGACTTTGCCCAATATGTACAAAGTACAACATTACAACATCGAAAGTCATCTGGTAAAAAAATCATAAATGTGATTCTCGAACCCGTCATATTTTTTTATGTTATGTCT
>NW_019764564.1:0-475 GCF_002891405.2 Cryptotermes secundus | reverse complement strand
GATAGACGGACGGATGGATGGATGGATGGATCCACTGTAATTTTCCAGGTACTGGCCTTGGTTTCGAAGGAATGTCGCACTACGCCTGTCTGACACGCGAAGAGATTATACCCTTTCTTGGTTTTACAGTGGTAACATATATTTAGAACTCATACTGTCTGCTGTGTCTGTTGACGTGAATTGCAAATTTCCTTATTAACTCACTTGGCTGATATTTAAACTCTCGTTAAGATAATATTTTGTAAAGTGAGTTTTGCTCGCCAGAGCTGCAGTTTCTTTGCTTATTCTGCCGCAGGTCATGTGACAAGTTCCAATGTGGATGGTGTACATGGCGTTATATTCTTTTCAAAATATATGGAAACGCAACTGTGTAAGTCCAGTTTTTAGAATAGATAATATATGGAAGAAGAAAGTGATAAAAATTTAATATAATATTGTAGACCTGAAGAAAGCAGTCTTCTGGGATTTGGCACCG
>NW_019764563.1:0-476 GCF_002891405.2 Cryptotermes secundus | reverse complement strand
AGTCACACGAGCACGAGCACGAGTAATGTGGACGCGCCTTTAAGGCGGTCAGTAGGTCCTCTGTTCCGCTCCGGGGTTCCACGCCCTGTTAGCATTTCCTTCTTCTCAGAGCTGTTTGTTACTGCGGCACAAGGACCGAAGCCTATTTTGTGCATCGTTTTCATCAGTTGCACAGCTGCGTTGGTCGGTTTGAAAGAATGTGGCGTGTTTCGAAGAAATTACCTGGTGCTTTGACAGATCGGGCCGGAAATATCGTCATAAAATGGCTTCTATGCTACGGCATTATTTTCCGAGCTACAACATCCACATAGAAAGAAAAAATTGTATATGGTCACTGTTTTTATTTTTGTTATTTCAGCGCTTAAAAATGTGAGTCGTTGATTCAACTCGAACTAGATATTCAGTTGAATAATGCGGTCTTCTGAACTCTAACGCCATTTAGTTCGGAAAAATCGTATCGTGTCGGAGGAACGCAT
>NW_019764562.1:0-476 GCF_002891405.2 Cryptotermes secundus | reverse complement strand
TGTCGAGCTTCCACTCACCAAGGCCCTGATTTTTGTGCACTTACCCCGAAATTTTGAGCCAGGGCAGTCCAAGGTACAAAGAAGGAGCAACATGAGCCACAAGCCTGGTGGGGGAAATGTGAAGATAGTAAACCGGAAGTTCGACTACAGAAAGGTGCAGGCCAAAGTCAAAACAAAGTGGAAGACAGTGAAGACAATATTCAGGTGACAGTCGCAGTGACTGAAGGAGTTCACTCTCAAGGAATTTGAAGATATCTTTCGAGATGTGGAAGTCGTGAAGGAAACAGTCATGAATGCTGAAACATTCCTTGATCAGAGTGTACAAATTCACAGAGGTCACGTGACCCCTACTTCCTGTTGCGCAATCCAAGCGTTCACAGGGTTGTTGCCCAGCAACACGCCGATACAATCCGCAACTCTCCCATTGCACACATGCCCCAAGGCCTCTGTGGCTCAACAGTTCCTGCATAGAGCAA
>NW_019764561.1:0-476 GCF_002891405.2 Cryptotermes secundus | reverse complement strand
AGTCGACCCCAGGCCCATAGTGCGGCTGGAAGGTTTAGGTCAATAAAAAAATCCTGTGACGTCATCGGGAATCGAACCTACCAGACTTCACGGTGTCACAGCCCAGATGCCTCAAAATAGTTAAAAATCACTGACAACGTGTAATCTATTAGAACCAACTTTTCTGAGGAACCTGCAGCCTTCCTTTTCATGTTAAACACGTACCTGACTGTGGCATCACTGAAGAGGACTGAATAGCGATAACGCTCTTGAATCGTGTAAGGGATGTGCTTGGTTCGAGTGTGGGCCGGGACATCAGCTGTCCTCGTTGATAACTTAGGTTTTCCCCAGTTCCAAGATTCGGGGGATTAGACCTCGATTGGCCACGACCGCTTCCTTTGAAATACTCCGCGGTTCATATGTCACCTATATAGTCGCTTCTGAAAGCGTCGTGAAATCGCCAGTGAAAACGTACACTGCATTGCATACCAGAAAAC
>NW_019764560.1:0-476 GCF_002891405.2 Cryptotermes secundus | reverse complement strand
ATGGAAATAAACAATTGTGATCTTGTTTGAGATAATATTCTGTATGTGTGCTGTTATTCTGAAGGGGAATTATCTGTGGGTATCCGGTATCCGCTTCAAGGTTTCATGCTGGAACTCCCAGAATATGAACCCAAGGGGCTACCCGTGTAACTGCTAAGATCGATTCTTCAACAAAATGGAAAATTTAGGTGTCTGAACTCTGGAACTCGGATGATCTCGTAATACCTGTTTTAAATGGTAAAATTTGTCATGGAAGCATTGAGCAACATCAGTTTCGCTTACTTAGCTACACTTATAACGATTTGCAATTTAATTGATTAGTTATCATTTTTAATAAGCAGATGTCCGTTATTCCACCTGTAAACGAGGCATAATTTTAGTGTGCCTACTTCTTCGTTCTACAATTTAGTATGCCTACCATGTCGGTATAGCGACTGGCTACGGAATCGACAACTGAGGGGTCGGAGTTCGAGTCC
>NW_019764559.1:0-476 GCF_002891405.2 Cryptotermes secundus | reverse complement strand
TTTGAGCGTGGTGTGTTATTTTGTGTGATGTGTTATTTGAGCGTTGCGTCTTATTGTAGTACGACTGCCACGGGGTAAAAACCCATTTGCACTTAAAATAAATAACAGTAATTTAAAAGAAGTAAAAATTAATCTGCAAGGATAATGTTGCTCCTATGCTTAATCAGTCAAGACCACACCACCTCGACGTATGTGGAAGTAGAGACATTAATATTCGTAATTTCGGTAGTATATGACGAATGGTTACCTTGACGCTGCAGCCTCTTTATCCCCTTAGAAACAGCCCCCTGTACCTAGTGACTAAGATGCTTGCTGAACCCCAGAGCCGGATTGGACGCTATGGAGAAAAGAAAAATATGAACTCTGTCTCGGAATCGAACCCTGTTTCCTAGCTCATAAAGCCCCGGGTGCATCAGTATACAGACTGAGCTATCCTGCGTCCAAAATGCAGTAAGTATTAATAGATGTAAAGTAAA
>NW_019764558.1:0-476 GCF_002891405.2 Cryptotermes secundus | reverse complement strand
TTCCGCTGACTGCTTGCCAGTATGGCCGGTTGTCATGTTCATGGCTCTCAGTACTTCCTTCTGCTTCTGAGAAGTCTGCTTGCTGTTGCTGCTTGGGATGTGTAAAAGCTAAGGTAGGGTTGCACCTGTACTTAACTAATTAAGCACTACGCCAAGAAGATATATGGGGAGTGGATGTATAGATCCATATTTTCTTGACATCGGCAGTAGCTGCAGGTTAGTATTCAGCTTCACGCCCCTGCCGCTTTATCCCCGGGGAGAAGCCTCTGGTATCCATTGGACAGACGGTTGGGTGGACACCAGAGCCGGTGTGGATGACGTAAAGAGAAAATTCTTGACCCTACTGAGACTCGAACTCCGACCCCCTCGTCGTCCAGCCCGTAACCAGTTGCTATACCGACTGCGCTGTGCTTGGGATGTGTGGATAGTGTAATTGTTGAGGTAGTATGGGTATTTGTAGTTTGAGGCGGTTCCTA
>NW_019764557.1:0-476 GCF_002891405.2 Cryptotermes secundus | reverse complement strand
GTATGAAACTTTCACAGTTGTCAACGCTGAACTGACTAACAACATAGCGTCATATACGGTGGATCAGAAAGTGTTAGCAAATCGTTTTATCTTCCGATTGTTCTTATGCTTTTGTAGAGAGACGATATCATCGAGAATTTTCTCTTTGTGTTGCACCACCGAGGGACACTGTCTACCGCATTGTTAAACATTCTGAAGAAACAGTAACTGTGTGTGATAAACGTACGAATGGACCTAAACGTAGCGCATATGTTCCTAAGTAAGAGGCTGTCGGTGCTGCAGAAGTGGCAGTAGCAAGAATTCCAAGAAAAATGCCACACCGTCGCACACTTTATCTTGAAAAGCATTTACTATTAAAGAACAGTTGTCACCTTGACACACTCTTCCTTATTTGAGATGTGTCTTATTCTAAATTCTGACTTCCCTTTTGGAAATTGTTGTTCTTCGATTTTCTGTTCGCTACGTCAGAGACATTT
>NW_019764556.1:0-475 GCF_002891405.2 Cryptotermes secundus | reverse complement strand
GAGGCTGAGTCGGCCCCAGGGCCATAGTGCGGCTGGAAGGAGTAGATGAACTGAAAAAAATCCAATGACCTAATCGGGCATCGAACCCTCGACCCTCCGATTTGTATCATATTGCCTCAACCAACTACGCTAAGCTGTAGCGTAGTTTGTCGAGGCACTATGCTACAAGTCATAACGCCGCGGGCTCGATTCCCGATGAGGTCAATGGATTCTGTAATGTAATGAAATGAGATACGCTTTACCGAATGGATTACATAGGAAGTAATAGGCTCACCTCCCTTTCTTTGTAATCATAATTCTTGTGACTCAAAATATCTTTCTCTTCAACACAAACACTTACCACGAGACTACAAAAGTTTTATAATCTGTAAGGTAATGTTACGATAAATTTGTCACTTTATGTTTACAGGCGTTCTGTAACACTTCCTTATCTCTCTCTCTCTCAGTTTGTACCACCACCCAAGGTTATCGCAGG
>NW_019764555.1:0-476 GCF_002891405.2 Cryptotermes secundus | reverse complement strand
TGTTCTAGAGGGCGAAGACGGATCATGCCTTAGACCGCGCGGCCACTGTGATACTCGCTAAATGTCTAAGAACTGATAATTCCAGAGTAAGTTGTCAATCTAAACAGACAAAAAGTCTTAGCCCGAGAAACCTTAAGAGTCGTATACAATGTAAAGTGTTGATCAACAATAACAACTTAAGCTGGGTGACGCAATGAATTAAATACGGCACGTGTCTTACTTAGTTCGCCTGAAACCTCGGCTTGCATTCTGCTCCGGCTGTGTTCATGGCAAGTAGCCAGACTCAACATGACCTCCTGCGTCCAAAGGATATGATATGAAATTGAAGACAAAGAGTCAGCTGCAAATTACTACGAATGACAGAACATGTGGAGATGCCGTGTGGTGAATCGTAGCGGAATCTGCATTTGTACAATTCAGCTTTGAAAGAAGATAGAAGTTAATTTTACTTGTACATTTAAATTTTACAAGCTCTT
>NW_019764554.1:0-475 GCF_002891405.2 Cryptotermes secundus | reverse complement strand
GGTGAGTCAGCAAAGGGCATGGAACACTGTGACTGGCATGACTGGAGATCTGCATTAGTTCACAGCGAACCTGCAAGCGTGTTTTATACATATGCTGAACAATGCTTCAAACATATGTTTTGTGTCTTTATCCAGAACACAGCCCAATAAATGGTATTGGACTTGTAGATGTCACTGCTCCAAGATATCGCTTGTAATTAAGATTAATGGGGACTCAACAGAAGAACATGTTCACATTCATACACACAAAAAATGCAAAGAACTAGGCATTACAGTCCAAAATGAGCCATGGCTTTCTTGTTGAGGTATAGCCCCAGTGACTTCTAAACTTCTGCATTAGATGTGACTGGTTAGCATCATAACGAGAGTGCTTTACCCATGGGGTAAGGGTCCCTGGTATGCACTGAATAGGAGGCAGCTAGGATGTGGCATTACAGAGAAAAATCTTCATCCTGCCATGAATCAAACCATGGTT
>NW_019764553.1:0-475 GCF_002891405.2 Cryptotermes secundus | reverse complement strand
GAAGATTCCTGATACTCATTTCTATTAGAGACTCAGTCGACCCCAGTCTCTCTTTCGTCAAAAGAAAATATAGGCCTCTATGTTACTTGTGCGTGTGTATCCAGTTTTGCATTTTTGGATCAGTTGGCTGATATTTACTACTTTTGGTATTAACGATATGCTACTGGACGCAGCCCCAATTCCATATACCTTTCTACACTCAGTCGTAAGAACATAGTGGACGCATGAACTTTCCAAGGCGTACTTAATATGGGGTCCTGAACTGATAAAGGAACTTATGTCAGTAGATCTATGTAAGAGAGAAAACTGTTCCAAAGTGATGTTTTGTAGAATATAAAACAAGACTATTTCATTCCTGCCGAATATTTAGTTGTGTTCTTTTTGGCAGAATGGAGACTATTGCAACTAGAAGTAAAGATATTTGAGAGTTATTTGTTTTTCCTACTAAAGTTTAGCAAAATGGAAAGATACTCCG
>NW_019764552.1:0-475 GCF_002891405.2 Cryptotermes secundus | reverse complement strand
TGGATTAGTGTTTCCTGTGAGGTACGGACTAGATTCTTCTTCTGCACTGATGGATTAGGCTCTCTGGTCTTTTTCCATTCAGAATTAAACTGTGAACTATGAATCTTAAAGACAGCTGGTAGGACTCCTTGCACGGGTGGAAATATTGGCAACAAATGCCTCATTCTGTTACGTATAAATTAGTATCCAACGCATGCGCGGCATACAGGACATGACGCTGTTTTCCTGATGGGCAAACCTGACGACTTCGCTACTTTTCATTCGCTCAGCATCTTAAGATGCATCAGTTCTGTGAAAACCCACGACGTGACTTGGTTCTATGGCTCCTAGACTACATAACGGGCCTTCATAAATTCTGCTGCCGACGGTCTACATTAAAGCCTACGCGATGAATATCATTTCGGTGTACTGTAACACCCACATTCCTCTCGGTAAAACAAAATATTGCAGATCACAGTGGCCGTGCGATCTAAGG
>NW_019764551.1:0-475 GCF_002891405.2 Cryptotermes secundus | reverse complement strand
GGTTCAGTAAGTGCGGATGACCGAGCCATTCATGCATATCAGACCAGGGTCCAGACAAAACAAATATAAATATAAAATGGCTATTCGTGTCAGTGAATATCCGGCTACAGGACTTCACTACGCGTATAGTATTTACTCGTACACAATTTATCATCGCACAATGAATATCAATACTACTGTTCCAACAACATTATTTTGATAAAACGCACAGAGGTAGACAGCAAGCCCAAAATTTTCCATGTCCATAATTTCAAGTGAGATAAGGATTTCTGTTAGTTTGCCGTACGAAGTAAGACAAAGAACAGATGAATCTTAAACCCGAAACACAGTTTACAATAACGAACGTCAGCGATAGTACAAAAAGGCAAAGATATCCCTATACTTAATTAATTAAGCACAAAGTCATAAAGACGTATGAGGAGTGGAGGTCCCGCTCCATCATTCTTGAACTCAGCAATGGATGTGAGTTGTTAGC
>NW_019764550.1:0-475 GCF_002891405.2 Cryptotermes secundus | reverse complement strand
TTAAGTCCCCATACCCCTTTGAGCTTTTACCTTAATGGCATGTGCTGAGTGGCTCCAGTCTTCACTTGCATAAGTGGATGTGGAAAATGTTACACAAATGTTTCAGGGGAATCTTGGAAGTAGGCAAAATTTGTCTTATCACACACTGCTAACTTCACTGAGCGGGCTCTTTCCTGGCAAGCTGCCCATCACTCAGCTACTCAAGAATTTACTCACACTTTATGGAACCAGAGGGTTCATTACGGGTGTTCACAAGAGCCCTCCATTGGTCCCTGTCTCGAACCAGATGAATCCAATCCATATTACCCCATCGTATTTCTATAAGCTCCATTTTTAACCTCGTTTCCTTATTTTAAACAAATAAAGCGAGGCTTATATTCACCTTGCTGTCTGTGTGTCTATCTGTCTGCGTATCGTTTGCTATGCGGCTCGTGTCATATCAAAGGAAAGTAGGCGATTAGTTCTTCCCAGAACT
>NW_019764549.1:0-475 GCF_002891405.2 Cryptotermes secundus | reverse complement strand
AGACAGTACATGCCTTAGACCGCTCAGCTACCGTGACCGGCTTGCTCTGTGTATAGAGGTCTAATATTGATTCCAAAAGAATGACAAACGTTGGTGAGAACTGACTTGAAGCCAGTAGTAATAGTATCAGAGTTCTAAGCATGCGGCGAAACAAAAGTAAGCTCTTCGTATTGAAAGGGTTCCGTTATTAGGGAGGGTTACTTATACTTACATATTTGCACCAAATTAATCGGTCCCTTGCCATCCCATGGTTAGTAGAAAGCGTGCAACTTTACTATAGGGAGAGCGATATTGAGTGGTCCGATACAAACACATATTTGGCTCGACGGTGTTAAAATGGTTAGGATAAGATACGATTGTTACACACACAACCAAACACACACACAGCCATAGAAACCAGCTCCATTACATGAGAGGTTAGTAATAAATGCAAAAATCTGGGACACACGTGGTTGGAGTATACAGGTATGTGGCT
>NW_019764548.1:0-474 GCF_002891405.2 Cryptotermes secundus | reverse complement strand
GAGACGTCGAGGCTCCCACATTTTCTTTAGACAGTCGGCTCACAGGTGGAGGTAAGGTCAGCCTTAAGCGCCGGCCGCCTTTTACCCCTAGGCAAATTCCTGGTACTCATTTATGTTAGAGACTAAGTCGACCCAAGGGCCATAGTGCGGCTGGAAGGATTAGGTCACTCGAACCCACGACATTCCGGTTTGTAGCTTAGTGGCTCAACCAATTACGCTATCGCGTGTCCTCACATCGTTATTCCTTCTTTAAAACCTTAGTTATTGTAGAAGACGTATTGTGATAATAAAAAAAGAAGGGACTGTGTCCCGGGTGTATAAAATCTACTTTACTTGTTGCTAATGAAGTGACATGTTGCGGAGCAAACAACCGAATTTGAAGAGCGGATACATATGAGGAACGGACTTCGGGCCTGCCAACCGTGCTTGATGCACAGAGATATTGGGTTTTCGGACTTTATCCATCGTCCTGGT
>NW_019764547.1:0-475 GCF_002891405.2 Cryptotermes secundus | reverse complement strand
CTGCGAACGGTACTGTCCACAGTTTTCCTCGTACTTAATGTTTTGATTAGAATTGTAGATTATAGCGAGTGACGTCACAGGAAGTGACATACAGAATTTGATGGCGGTAACAGCTGGTAGTGCTTGCACGCGACATTCATCTCTGCATATGATTTGAATCCCGTAACCTCTGACAGTGGTAAGGACAAGGTGTTTGCTGAGAAGTAGGTTCTGTACTAGGAGAAGTCCTGACTTCGATCCTCGGCTTGTGATACCATATATATATATATATCTTTCGACTGTTCCTTGGGTTGACATATCTACTCGATCGAAACCCCACAGCAGGTCTTTGCTATTCTATACGGTTTTCTAACCTTGCGAGGCTCCTGTTCGCTAAGTCTGCCCGCCCTTACCCATGAAACAACTTGAAAATTCTTCCTGGATTTTTGAAATATGAGCCTGTTGTAGAATTTTACCGAATGTCAGGCAGTTTTAG
>NW_019764546.1:0-475 GCF_002891405.2 Cryptotermes secundus | reverse complement strand
TGTTGAAGGAATCAGTATGATATCAGTGTAGTCTCCAAAGCACTATATGCACACTGGGTTTCACGAAACGCTTTTTGAGTTACCTAACGATGCTGCATAAACTTCCATGCCAAGTGGGTCCTTTGTCACTATGGAGAGGCATACCCTCAGATTAAGGATGAAGGCATTCTTCTGCTGATATGCTGAATAAGTAGTTCGGAGGGGCAAAAAAGCATGCTCCTTGAGACTGGAGCTAGGCGGGAGGCTAACAACTGAGTAAAAGTAGAGGAACATCGCTTTACGAACTGTTACACAGTGCCTCGTAGTTGGCACGTTTTGTGAACTTGCTACTGAACATTTGGGTTCCAGAAAAGGCATGGAATGGAATTTACACATTAACTGAGTCATTGTTAGTTTCCCAAGAACGACTCGCTTCACGAATTTAATTAGTAGTTGTTTTGTTAGTTAGTCACTCAGTTAGAAAAGTATGCAGGGG
>NW_019764545.1:0-475 GCF_002891405.2 Cryptotermes secundus | reverse complement strand
TGAATAATAAGGAGCTTTATAATCTGTATTTCTCACCAAATATTATTTGAATGATCAAATCAATGAACATGAGATGGGGAGGACATATAGCATATGTGTAAGCAGCGAGAAATGCCCAGAACATCTGAAAGGAAAAGACTACTTGGAAGACCTAAGCATACATGGGATGATAATATTAAAATTAATATTAAAGGCATAGGTTGGAAGTATTGTGAACTCGATAATCTGACTCAAGATAGGGGCCAGTAGTGGGCTACTTGGGAACGTAGGCCTGAACATTTGGATTCTGTAAAATATATTAGTTTTTTAACTGATGAAGTGACCGTTAGCTTCTCAGGAATGAATCTGCTGTATGGGGTTAGTCAGGTAAAGTGAATTAAACTAATCTAATATAACTTAATATGTCATTGAATTGGAATTCTGTAAGTGAGCATGTTTTTCCCTATATTAAAATTTCATTCATTCAGAAATTTAT
>NW_019764544.1:0-475 GCF_002891405.2 Cryptotermes secundus | reverse complement strand
GCTGTGGCTGATAAGTGTGGAATGTGGGTGAGGCTTATCTCTTACCTGGCCCTGGGAAGAGGCCTCAGAGCCCTGGTGAGGCAGGCGCCTTGAGACGAAAATCGTGAAACTTACCACTAATCTCCATGCTGAAAGTGTGGACCTGTCTCCTGTACGAACCCCTGGGATGTAATTTGGAACATAAACTTCGCGAAACCGCTGGGATCGTGGGTTCGAATCACACTCAAGGCATGGATATCTGCCTACCTTCATTCTGTATTTATGTTTTCTTGCGTATATGTAGTAGCCTTGGCCGCGCCATAGCTGAAGCAGTTAGCCGCTGGCTTCCCACCTCGACGGCTCGGGTTCTGGCCCGGGTCTGGCCAAATGGGATTTATGGTGAGCAAATTAGTGCTAGTGCAGGATTCCTTCGAATACTTCTGTTTCCCCTAACAATCTTCATTCCACCAAATTCTACATCATCATAATCATCCGG
>NW_019764543.1:0-475 GCF_002891405.2 Cryptotermes secundus | reverse complement strand
TCCACTTCCCCATACGCCTTCATGGCGTAGTGCTTAATTAGTTAATTTCATCTCACGTTGCCTTTCAGGTATTGCTGGTCCACTGTGGCTTTTTGATGAGCCTATAGTTATTAACATATTGTCATATGTTGACGAGTGTAACGTGTCCTCATAGAGGTGTTGGCTACTTTACCGGCTGTGAAAAGTCGCCGGCTTAAAATGTAATTGCCCCACTCATACTATGTACATCAGATGTAGACCTTATTTACACCTGGTAACTTTAAGGTATTTAGTTTGAAACCTCTTACTAATTCGATGTAGAAATCTTGTGAACTGTAAGTGGAGCGTCAAGGGGTTAAGGCACGCCTAGCTTTAACTCTGGGGCAGAAACTAACAAGCAGAACGTAAGTGGGAATCAGCATTAATGTCTGCTAGAATCCGTTTCGTTCCTCTGATCCCTGCGAACAGACGGAAGGACAAGATCCTTGTTAAGTCC
>NW_019764542.1:0-475 GCF_002891405.2 Cryptotermes secundus | reverse complement strand
GATCAGGGACAGTTTTATACGAGGAACTCTTAAAGGACCGAAGTACGAGACGAGACTTTGGGCACGGTAGAAATGCAACAGTAGCATAAGGAACAGAGACCTGAAACTGCAGCTACACCTGGGAAACAAGAAAAATGTCTCAACCAGCCCTGAGACAGACCATAGCGCTGGAGGTCGTCAAACTAGCAGCCAGGTCTTCTGTGAGGATTCAAAAACAGAGTGTTGAGATATTTTCGGGGAACTGGCCACCACCCAAACAAAAGAAGAGATGAAAAGCTTAAGAGCCGGAGATGTAGGAGCACTGACCACTTTCAGAAATTTTGCCTTCCCTGACTGGAAAAGAAGGATGCTGGTGATACACCTGGACTGACAGGCACCTTATCAGGGAGCTGCTTGGGATGAGCCGCCTTAAAGGAGGGAGCAGTGGGAGCAGTTAGTAATCACTGTAAGAACAGAGCCATGGTGGAGAAATGTG
>NW_019764541.1:0-475 GCF_002891405.2 Cryptotermes secundus | reverse complement strand
GTCAGGCGTAAATGAATGTATAACCGGTAGGCCCGGATTGGCCCTTGCACCGCGACTTTGGATGATCTATTGTGCGTCCCCTTCTATTTCAACCCCATAACAGCCCTACACTTACTTATCTTGGTATTCATCTGGGTCCTTAAAGTAATGGTCCAGGTGGCGAAACCTTACGTAAGCTATAGCCTCACAGTAACACAGGATGTGTATGGCTGATTCATCTTTTTCTAGGCACCTTTCTTATGGGGGTCTATTCGTGAATCCCATTTTGAAGGGGTCTTTTCCAGGTGACAGTTTCCTGTAAATAACCCTGTCACCCACCGTACCTGGTTCTTATTTAGTTTTAACATGTCCTTCGTTCTTCTGACAGAGAGTCCTTGTAGGAATCCTTTTACCTCTCTGATTCCTGTTAAGGACTTCTAGTATCTTTTTATAGTCTCCGTTTGTCCATCCCCTAAGAGCCTTCTTGACAATTCCT
>NW_019764540.1:0-475 GCF_002891405.2 Cryptotermes secundus | reverse complement strand
CCTATACACGCACGCGGCCTATACATGCGTAAATACGGTATTAACAGTTGTAGTATATATGGCGACGGTCCAAAAGTCTGAGATATCTGTCAAATTTAACGTTTAATGTAAGGTTGTCGGAATCTATTCACATTAATGGTTTGTTTAAAGACTGTGTCAATGACTCATAATATATAACTCGTATATATGCGCCTAATTTGTGGTATGCCAGAAATTATCTGGAAGGACTGAGGAAAACTATGAAAATTCTCGGGATAGCTGATGTCCCGGCCGAGAATATAATGATTTCTGGAATATAAGCCATCACAGTTACCGGTTGAGCGACGTCGCTTGGTGGAATCTACTGAGATGCAGATATGCCCACAAAGGGTCATTAAATTGCATAATTATTAGTTGATAATGTTTCTTAGTGTTACCATTTGCCGAATATCGTGTTCAAACAATTAGGAATAAACTGACTACAAAGAAATATACT
>NW_019764539.1:0-475 GCF_002891405.2 Cryptotermes secundus | reverse complement strand
TAAGATTACATTCTTCTGGGGTATGACACCATGGAGTCTGGTAGATAATAATCATGTGATGTCACATCCCAGAATTCCATGATCTTAATTACTGTTCATGTTAATTAGTGGTTGCAGCATGAAAATGTTATTTTTAGTATTGTATAGGTAATGTTAAGAAATCATTGTTTTTTACTGTGTTAAAATAATTATAATTGCTTCCATATGTATACAGTCTGACATTATACAAAGCAGAATTACTACTGACTGATGCTCTTTCAGCCAAGGATGAGAACTTGCGTCGAATGCTGAATGAGATGGAAAACCTTGCTGAGGATGTGGCAACACTGAATCAGATCAATGATCTCACTGTATCTCTACATTGTCCACATGGTCAGCTGGAGGAAGTAGTTCGAGAAATGCTTTCATCTGTCAATAAACAGCTTGCAGAGCGGCAGACAAGTGACTCGCAGCTCTCATATCTTGAGCTGACACT
>NW_019764538.1:0-475 GCF_002891405.2 Cryptotermes secundus | reverse complement strand
CTCAATGTAGTCGCCTCCTTCGGTGGTCTCACTTTCACTGAAATTTTTCAGGTACAATTAACTTGCTGCCTTAGAAAAATTTAAATTCTCTTCTGTCGCCTATTTGCGACCTGCAGTTGCCTGCTACAAACTTTACTTCTGTCGCTTACTTGCGACCTGCAGTTGCCTGCTAAGAACTTTACTTCTGTCGCCTATTTGCGACCGGCTGTTGTCTTACGTTACCCTGAAGACGATACCCGGGCTGGTGTATCTTCTTCCCTTCGGATCCTCTCTTGAGGGTGTCTCTCTTGGAGACCGCCTGCTGTTCCTTGTAGTGTCGCCTTCCAGTGGGCCGTCCTCCCTCACGTTTCCACAGAGAAGGTGCTGCTTGCTGAATTGCTTCCGATACCAAGCTCCGCGTCGTGCAAAACCCCACACCTGACACCAGTTTTGTGTTGTATCCGTAGACTCGGGGAATGAGCGGACGGATTCGGAC
>NW_019764537.1:0-475 GCF_002891405.2 Cryptotermes secundus | reverse complement strand
CAATATGGATCCATACTGAAATTAAATGCAATTCAAGAACTAATACTAGTATCATTATATACCTGATCATGGCCCAATATAAGGACAGAAACATGTAGTGTCAATAGAAAAATAAAACAAATGTTGATATAATAGTGCATATTTTGTTTTTCATGAATATTGTTGTGTAGACTGCCCCATTATACAAATATATCCTACAGCACTGCATATTATTAGAAGATTATATTTTCCAACCATTTTTGGATTTGTGTACCCATTATATAGAATATTTCTATGAAGAGTTCTATCTTCTGAGATATAATGCTGTGTCATCCACTGAAAGTCAACTGACATTTTGGAGGGACATCTTGCCCCCATCTTCATGGTCAAAGAATAAGCCAAGCAAGAAGCTTGTGTGCAAGCAGGTGGCAAGCAGAACACCTACTTTCACACTGGTTTCTTGCACAGTACCACAGCACAATGATATAACCAACTG
>NW_019764536.1:0-475 GCF_002891405.2 Cryptotermes secundus | reverse complement strand
CCGCGCCGAGTGGACACAGTTGGACTCCGCCCCCCACTAAGCGAATATAATAACTTTTTTAAGCAAGAGAGGAACTGGATGATGGAAAACAGGTGTTTGGAAACTGAAGGGGATTTGGAGAACCACTGAACAGGATCTCATCTATAGAAAAGAGGTAGACTGGAGCTACATATTGAGGTGTGATGGAACAAAGGTTTGGAAAGTCAATATTTTGGATAAGAAATATAGGAATATCGATGGAGAAATGGGTATTAGGAGGACAGTGGGATACAAAAATAAAGATCAGTGACAGGAAATAAGAATGTAGGATTAATATGCAGAGAAAAATGGCATCAATTTATTTTATTGCCTTTATGTGTTTCGGCCCGTATGGGTCATCTTCAGAATGCATACATTAAAAGGAAGATCTTTAAGTTGTCAAAATAAGTAGAAATAAATTTAGATGACCAGTAATTAGCAGGGGTAGTAACAGAAA
>NW_019764535.1:0-475 GCF_002891405.2 Cryptotermes secundus | reverse complement strand
GCCTTCATGGCGTAGTGCTTAATTCGTTGAACACAGGAACAACTTTACGTTTTATATTCTCTCATTTACGCCTAGGTCTTCCAAGTGACCCTTCATGTTTGCAAGATCCCTTTGTTTAGCCTCGTACCGCTTTGCGATTTGTAGGGACGACACAAGTGGTTTAGCTTTCCTCCCCTCTGAGTACTGATCTCATTGTCAACAGAGAGAGAGTCAAGAGACGCTTTGCTAGGAGAGCCTCAGCCGTGTCATTGCCACTGGACTGCCCATCGTTAGGGGCACATAAAACAAGTGGCACCACAATTACCTTAACGCTAATGTAAGCGAGACTAAACTCGGCCGACAAACGCCAGCTCTGAGGGTAGCAAGTACAAGGATCTCTTCACGGAAACCAATAAACGCAAAGGAATTACCTACAAACATGGCGATCACTTCAGTTAAAATGTCACATGACACGTCTTTCAACCTCGCAGAAACT
>NW_019764534.1:0-475 GCF_002891405.2 Cryptotermes secundus | reverse complement strand
AAAAAAAATGCTTGACTCGAAACTCGGCTGAGGCAATCACTATCCAGCTTAAAGTTCTCGTAGACTTCCTCATTATGTGACAGTGCCGTGATTAGGCCACTCTTATGTAATTCATCTGTCGTCAGTTAACCTGCCATTCAACTCTATGTAGCCTACGTATTGAGAGTCTTAAATAAACAAAACCTTCAGATCTTCCTGTTATTACTGGCAAAAGTGCGTGTTGATAACCTCTCATGGCTGCTACCTTTTCGTGATATATATTGTTACATACATACACTTACCCTGAAGAGTTTTGGGACATAATGCCATGTAGGCCGTTGAAGTTCAGCTAACGTTTCGTAGGTATATATCACCTGCATCTTCAGGACAGAAGAATAATTCAAGCAACAGGCCAGCATGAAGCAAGTAGCAGTGCTAAGCAATCATGTTAATCTACAACGCAACAAATATCCCAGAAAATAAAACTTTGCACAAC
>NW_019764533.1:0-474 GCF_002891405.2 Cryptotermes secundus | reverse complement strand
CTCCGCCGCCTGCTGTCAGTTCGCTCTGTGCTGCAAGAGTGGCTCAAATGCAACTCGCATCAGAGACATGAAGGACAACAGACTAAATAAGCGATACAAAGTCCTCACAAAATTACACATCATCCATGGAACACAAAATTGCTCTATCATATATACAAGAGCACGCCACGTGTCGCAGGCCTGAGCAACATGATCCCAGTCCAAGCCTACATAACCGGCAATCAAAAAATAAATATTCTAAACTAAAAAATTTAAAGTGTTGTATCTTCTGTGAGATAACGCCGTGTAATCTGTTGAGAGTTAACCGACGTTTCGGAGGAACGTGTCGCCTTGCTCTTTAGGAAAAATCCAAGCAAGATATCACAGTGAAACAGGTAGGAAGTAGCAATAT
Source organism: Cryptotermes secundus (assembly GCF_002891405.2). NCBI lineage: Eukaryota > Metazoa > Arthropoda > Insecta > Blattodea > Kalotermitidae > Cryptotermes > Cryptotermes secundus. Next base: position 83 of record NW_019764533.1, on the reverse strand, counting down.
TTTCAAAATGTATTTCAGGAACATCTCCAAGGTAAAGATATCCCTGCAACAGGCCATGGAGGCCCATAGGGTTGTGAGACGTT
>NW_019764532.1:0-475 GCF_002891405.2 Cryptotermes secundus | reverse complement strand
GCTTCTCCTCAAGAAGGGCTCAGCTCCATAAGTAAATAAAGTCACGTTACTTTCCGTGTTATTGAAAATGTTGTAAACAAAACTTAATGATTCAAAACAGATTTATCGGCTTCAGAACACTAGACCTCCTTAATGCTGTGTGCTTGCGTTGTATCCATTTCGGAAGTTCCTAAGTTCAGAAGCTATTTTCATCGATAAATACGATGCGCAATTGATTTCCAGTGATATGATTTAATGCCTTTTTTCTTGGAAGTTTCGAAAGCTGATGAACAAGCGCCAATTTGCACAGATAATGTTCTTTTGTAAGCTAGACTAACTATTAAGATCGCTGTCTTTGACGACAGGGATCAAACGTTCGGCGTAAATTGCTGCTTCCTTCTTCAGGGTACCAAACCCCACAGCGTAACACCCAACAAGACTGCAATCTTAACATTTACTGCCGTCAGAAATTAGACTTCCTATAAGCTGATACATC
>NW_019764531.1:0-474 GCF_002891405.2 Cryptotermes secundus | reverse complement strand
TATATATATATGTGTGTGTGATGTGGGCACGCGGTAGCGTTTGGTTGCGGCACTATGCTACAAGCCGGAAGGTTGCGGGTTCGATTCCCTCAGCCCCACCATGACCCTAGGGACGACTCAGCCAGTAACAGAAATGAGAGCCATTAATCTTCCTGGGTGGTAAAGGGCGGCCGGAGCATAAAGCTGACAAACTTACCGCCATCTGTGAGCCGATTTTCTAGAAGATTTGGGAACCTCATTGTCTCACAACCGGTTACAGGGATAGTTTTACCTATATATGCTTGTGATATGTATTGTGTATGTAATAATTAAGATAAAAGTAAACTATTTTAAATGGAATTGTCGAAATAGAGTCGTAACATCCAACACTGAACGTTTCAGTATGCTCCTCTAAATAAATAAATGTCCCCAATGAAAATATATGGTCTACTGGCTACAGATCCAGTGGTCCCGGGTTCGATTCCCGGCGCTACC
>NW_019764530.1:0-475 GCF_002891405.2 Cryptotermes secundus | reverse complement strand
GATTAGTGTGCAGTGATTGTAAATTGTGTAAATCAACAATAGTGTTTTAATTAATTGTACTTACAACTGGTGAATATCCAATAAATCAATTCACCAATCCAAACCCCGTGTTATTAGTCACTAATACACATGACAATACCGTTGTGTCGATGGCCAAACCTTTCTCCATTAATTATGATACACAACAGGATGCATAATATGAAGATGAGAATATTTCATGGCTTTATATTAATAAGCAGTTGGCTGTACACCAAGTCATGAAATGCTTCACAGCAAATAATAGTAAATACACATTTCACATTCACATGCTTGCTGCATTAGATGCAAAATTTAAAATGGTTTACCTTTATGCATAGGTAAATTTAACCCCTTTTCATGCTATTTAATCATAGAAAATTCTGGTTCGAGACACAGTAACAAAAATACCCTGTAAATTGCAAAAATCAAGTTCTTAGGCTTAGTAATGACAGAGTTT
>NW_019764529.1:0-474 GCF_002891405.2 Cryptotermes secundus | reverse complement strand
ATTTCTAGCTTGCTAACTTTGCGATGCTAACTTGCTAACTTTGCGTTGTTAGCTTGCTAGTTCTGTGTTTCTAGTTTGATAGCTCTGCATTTCTATTTTACTAGCTATGGGTTTTAGTTTGCTAGCTTTCCGTTCTTAGATTGCTTGCATGCTTTGCGTTTCTTGCTTTCTAGCTTTGATTTGCTAGCTTGCTAGCTATGCGTTGCTAGCTTCGTAGCTTTGCGTGGCTAGCTTGCTAGCTTTGCCTTGTTAGCTTGCTAGCTTGGTATTGCTAGGTTGCTAGCTTTGCGTTGCTAGCATGCTAGATATTCGTTGCTCGCTTGCTAGCTCTTCGTTGCTGATTTGCTAGATTGCTAAATTTGCGTTGCAAGCTTGTTAGATTTGCGTTGCTATATTACTAGATTTGCGTTGTTAACTTGCTAGAATTGCGTTGCTAGCTTGCCTGTTTGCTTTGCTAACTTCCTAGCTTTGTGT
>NW_019764528.1:0-475 GCF_002891405.2 Cryptotermes secundus | reverse complement strand
AAGTGTTACTGTTTGAGCCCTCTCACACGGCGACATTAGAGTAGGGAATTAAGACCGGCTGCCAATGAGCATGCCTACGTTCACCGCCCAAATGATTATTCGGCCATTGGCCTACAGCTACAACGGTAAGAACGTGATACCGGTACACAATGCTAACTACGGAGTGCTGCGCCATCTGTGATCAGACTCTGTCGTAGGTGTTAAGTGCTGCCTCCAACGGCGTTCTCTACAAGCACGTTGCAACCTGGCGCGGAGCGGACGTTGCACTAATTATATATATACTGTGACATGCCACCTGAAAGCTAGAATAGTGAAACCAGAATAGACGACCCCTGCTAGAGAACGGCTCGGTAAGCACGATCCCGCAGCAATGAATACACATTCAGCAATAGAGGAACTGTTGGAAACCGTGTTTTCTACAGGATCGTCCCAGGTGTTACATAATGAGGACGCCAGCCCTACAGGTTGTCAGTTG
>NW_019764527.1:0-475 GCF_002891405.2 Cryptotermes secundus | reverse complement strand
GTAACAATGATCTATAGAGACGAAATAAATAAATAAAATAAATATCTACCTTATCTACTCGATCTACTCTGTGCGTTTTGGGTTTGCGTTCGCAAGAAAGAGAACGACCAGCTGTAGGAGCTGGACATTGGAGTTGGAAAACACAATAAAAATATGTGCATACGCGGCTGGATATATAAACAGAACTGCCTTCACTTTTAGTTAATTTATGAGTTGAAGCTGTTCTCTGCTATAGTTGAACTTATCAGTGTCATTCGTTTTTCCCACTTAGCTCACTATTTCCTAAGGATGGATGAAAGTTAACCTCTTTATCGGTAACGAAAACCAGAGTAATAAATTCTAAATGATTACCGTTATCTTCGCCATAATAAATTGTGAGGAAGTGTTTGATACAATAGCCAGTGTATGTTTACCGTTCTGCAGCATTTACGTGAGCATGGTTTATGAGGTTTATGAGACTGGAGTCTTTACGTTA
>NW_019764526.1:0-475 GCF_002891405.2 Cryptotermes secundus | reverse complement strand
TGCTCATTGAGAAATCTGAAGATGTTGAAAAACAGAATCTTTCCTCATTCTTAGAGATTTTCAAGCTTCTTTTTTCTTTTGGTTTGTTACTGTAAGATCTTTTGGTATCCTATCTGAGCTCTTCATGTCAATTTGTCATCTCCAGTTTCTTCTGTACTGTCCTATAAATTCCGTGTTTTGTGAAGTCTGTAGTTCTCTCGTAATTGCTTCATTAATGTTATGGTCTGGAAGGGTATATTCTGCAATGCTCCTCATGAGGGCCATTTCTGCTGATATTGGTCTACTTTCATCAGTTCTTATCTTTCACAATTCAATATTTTAAGATAATTTTGGAAATGTCCTATCAATATAGTACGTGTATATTGTTATCTGGTTGGAATTCAGGTAATGCTTGTCTCCATTCGGTCCAGAACCATTTGTATTCTCGTCTGCAGTCTAAAAATAAAAAAATCAGAATGCACAAAACTCTAATTTT
>NW_019764525.1:0-475 GCF_002891405.2 Cryptotermes secundus | reverse complement strand
TCCACCTCCCGTTGCCCAGCAATGGTTAGACATGTCACAATATGTTAATCTGCAGATATTTATTTTCAAGCTTCATATGCTTAAGATGTAGTAATTTGGTACATAAGCAGGAAGTGACATCTGTGTCAGTCATCTTTGGCAACATTCCAGCTTTATGAATGTGACTTAAAGATTATTGAAAATTAAAGAACTTGTCTTGAATGATCCTTATGTAAGACTAGTAACATTTTAACAAACTGGAGTGGACATTTTTCATTCCCACCACTCAGGAGTTGCAGTGCAAGTCATCCCAGCATATACTCTCAAATCTGAAAATTCTTGCTTAGATTATCCAGATGAAACTTGTTGGATGAAATGTACAGTGGCCACATAGCATTTCATGTAGATATATTCTGGGAGCCTAGTTTCTGATTCCATGATCTTGGGAATACATCTCTTTGTTGCAACTTTCTAATGATGGTGCTATTTTTTTTTT
>NW_019764524.1:0-474 GCF_002891405.2 Cryptotermes secundus | reverse complement strand
GAATGCAGAATAAAAGGAAATTTCGGGCCGAATTCAAAGAAATTAGACCTCTAAGATAAAGAACTCTCAATAAAATCAGCAAGGAAACAAATAGCCCCAGATTAACTTATATAACGTGTATATATATTTAAATGAATACGCTTCAAATAAATAACACAAAAGATCTAACCTCCAAATAATTTATATTTACTACTTTGGGGGCAGATGTCTTTTTGAAGACAATTGCATTCAAATTCTTACAGTTAATGAAGTTTAATTTTTCGGTTACGCTGGAATTTCGAAGGGGCGGTCCTGATCTAATCGAAGTACTTTATCGGCATTTGCCTGGAGGGACTGAGAAAACCACGCCCAACCTCAGGATGGCAGGTGTCCCTGCGGAGATTCGAACCGAATACCTCTTGAATACGAGTCTAGAGCGTTACTGCTGCGCCAACGCTCTCGGCTTGATGTGTTAAATTCAGTCCGTACCTCACA
>NW_019764523.1:0-474 GCF_002891405.2 Cryptotermes secundus | reverse complement strand
GCAGTTACAGTGGAAGTATCCTAACCTGCATGGAATCGGGGAGTAAAAGTACAATACAGTCTTCTAAATGCAACACTTTTGTAGCTTGGTGGTTAGAACACAACTTTATCCATGTTTTCACACATACAATGTGAGTCTAAATTACTGTCAAAGTTTCTATGGCCCACAAAAATAACCAGACAAGCTTCTTTGCTGTTAGGTATATAACAAATGATTGACTGGAGGGTTGTTCATAACCACCTTCATCTCCATGCCTACAAAGTTCAGACTGTGAAGGCTTTAAACCTGGATGATAAAACCTACTATTTCCAATTTGCCAGTGACATTTTGTCAAAGATCAAAGCTGATGAAAATTACCTTTGGAGATAGATATTCAGTGATTAAGCAATGTTTTACGTATCAGGGAGGATAAACTGTGATAACTGCAGAATACGGTAATCAGAAAACACTCACACAATTTGAGAAACTGAAAGA
>NW_019764522.1:0-474 GCF_002891405.2 Cryptotermes secundus | reverse complement strand
ACAAGAGGAACAGGGATGACTCAATAAGAGGTTGGAGAAAACTGTATCATAATGAGGAGCTTTAAAAATTGTACTCATTGCCAAGTATAATTAGAATATTCAAGCCAAGGATGATGAGATTGTTAGGGTATATAGCACTCATGGGAGAACAGGAATGAGTACACGATTTCTATTGGAAAGTCAGAAGGAAAGAGACAATTAGGATGACGTAATGTATGTGGGACTATAATATTAAAATAGATCTTATACGAGTATGATGGGGTGATATGGGTTGTATTAACCTGGATTACGATAAGGACCAATATCGGGCTTTGTGAACACAGTAATGAATCTTTAGGTTCCATAAAAAATGGAAAATTCTTGAGTAGCTGAGAGACAGTTAGTTTTTTAAGTTACTTAGCTCCGGTTCTGTGAAACGTTGGGTAACAGGGGTTTTAAGAAGTGGCTACAACCGTCACTGCTGCACAACACTGA
>NW_019764521.1:0-474 GCF_002891405.2 Cryptotermes secundus | reverse complement strand
GTGTGATAAAACAACAGCAAAGGAAAGTAAGACAAAGGTAAGAATTTTAATAGTGGGAGATAGCCATACCAAAGGAATGGCAGCTGAACTGCAACATAACCTTGATAAGAATTATGAAGTACAAGGACTAGTGAAGTCGGGTGCAGATCTGGAAGTGATTTTGCGCTCCAATATGAAGGAATGTAAGAAATTAACCAAAGAGGATATCTTAATTATTTGGGGTGGAACTAGAGATGTGAGTAAAAATGAATCTCAAAAGGGCCTGTTAGGCATCCGTAAATTCATACAAACGAATCTCAATACGAATGTCTTTGTCTTGAACTTGCCTAAGAGATGGGACCTGGAAGACCAGTCGTGTGTAAATAAAGAAATCTCGCAATTCAATAGGAAATTAAGTAAATACTTGAAACCGTTTGATCATGCGCGCTACATTGAGGTTAAGTGTGACAGGAAATGTCACACCAGGCATGGCCT
>NW_019764520.1:0-474 GCF_002891405.2 Cryptotermes secundus | reverse complement strand
GGATCCACAAAAAACATTCAAGGCTCGGCCGCCGCCATTGGCCTAAGGCACTTACCTGTTTCTCAGTTTCTACATATGTATTTGTGTAATAAACAGTTTGTTTTAAGCAAAGTCTCGTGCTAGTCGTCCTTCAACCACCGAAGTCAACGCAACTATGGCCCCCGCACGGCCCATCCGTTTTCCACAAGCTGGGATACAACAACGCCAGACAGAGCTGGACGCTGGACGGCCACGGTCCTTAGTCCAACCGAGCTAGCGAGTGGAACATCGGACACGGCATGAACATTTGTGTGTGACTGTCGCTAACAGGCTGGGAATCTACAGAAGCAACATCACTTGCTGTCATATCAACCATGTTTGCTTATACTTAAGACACTGTGAATTAACACCATTGCCAATTGGGAGAAGAGTAGTGTGATGTGTTGCGCTATGGACGACACCCCATCCTTCCCCAGCGGTGACGTGGCGGCATCG
>NW_019764519.1:0-472 GCF_002891405.2 Cryptotermes secundus | reverse complement strand
GATGGGAAGCCAGCGACTAACCGCTTGAGCTATGGCGCGGCTTTTGTTATATTAACTCAGTATCCAAATATTTTCCCCCTTACATTTTTACTGCTGGAGTTCAATGTATATGGCGCGTAGAATTTTACAGATTTTCCAGGGTTTCGGTAAATATTACGGTTGCCATCTTCAGGGCTGAGGTCTCTTTTGGGAGGATTAGAAGCTGTTACATAAGTCTCACAGTGGGCGGTGAATCGGAGGAGAATCGATGATTGGACGAACAGAAGAACGGGGTCGCTGAAATACCTTTCATCTCTTTTCTCACTAACCAAGTCGTTATTCGCTATTGGATAGCACCTCGCTCCTCTGTATTGTCCAATCATTGCCTCTCCTCCAACGCACCACCCACTGTGAGGTCTATATAAGGGCTACCATAATCCTGCTAAGAATACTGAAACTGAAGCTAGGAACGACAATGGTTGTCTAACGTAAG
>NW_019764518.1:0-474 GCF_002891405.2 Cryptotermes secundus | reverse complement strand
GTATTAAATTCTGGCCAACATAAGATCACATACGCTGCTAAATTGGACCACCATATTCCGGAAATGGGTTGTCACTAGTGTAGAATTTACCTACGATTTTATATTCAACCGTAATCACCGTGTTTGTGATATTATGGGCTATATTTATTAGTAATATATTTGAAGTACAACACCAAATTTTATAAATACACTGCAAGATAAATGTGATACGAACAGTACAAATTTGGATTTATAAATCAGACCATAAACCAGCTTGCTCTGATGTAGGGACAAAAGATGTAATAGAAATGTGGGGTAACGTGCATATTCAAAACACAGTTTGAAATCCGCAGTATAAAAAACATGAATTGCGTTGCTTTGAAGTCAGGACACCTGGAGTCCACTGATTGTCTCTAGGAATGCAGCAATACATTTTCCTTTGTCAGTCACACTGTTCCTGGTACTAATTTCTGTTAGAGGCTGAGTCGACCCCAG
>NW_019764517.1:0-473 GCF_002891405.2 Cryptotermes secundus | reverse complement strand
GGAAGCCAGCGACTAACCGCTTGAGCTATGGGGCGGCCTCCACTCTAGGGTAACTGTACCTAGTAACTGCCCTGATCTGCAGAGGCTGTGCATGTTGCTTGCAGAAAGTATGTGATTCAAGGAATAAAAATTGTTTCATCAGCCGATTGGTCTTTGCAATGGAGATATAGTGTTTTTGTGTGAGACGGGAACAGAACTTCGGAATCTCGGAATTCAGATTGTTAATGCATGTGTTTTAGTATTGACCTGCAGGTGTTTGGCAAGTAATGACGTGCTGTACAATTTTTAGATTACAAAAATGCAAGCAGGCATAAAATGGTGCGCCGTAAGTCCAAATAGGCTTCAGTTTTGTCTTGGTAGGAAAAATTACATTTATAACAGTAAGTTGTAAGAATAATTTTTTTTTAACGTTGAAGAGGAGTAGATTTGAACACTGTGTCCCCCTGGGGATATATTTCGAACATCCAGATATG
>NW_019764516.1:0-474 GCF_002891405.2 Cryptotermes secundus | reverse complement strand
GTATTAATGTGTGCGCGGTCTGCAAAGTGTTAAGAAATCTCTACATTTGCATTTCCTAATAATATTTGTTGTGCTTACAGAATGGAGCTGCGCTGTTGATAGATGAAGTTCAGACTGGTGGGGGGCCTACTGGCAAAATGTGGTGTCATGAGCACTTCAATCTGAATGGACCACCTGATATCGTCACCTTCAGCAAGAAGATGCAACTTGGTGGCTACTATCATAAGCCTGATTTCAAGTACGTCTCAACTCTGCAATCAGAAAGGGCCTAATACAAATTTAGTCCAGGGGTCTACTTCTGAGTAAGGATTTGTGACGTCTTCTTTAATCCCCCTTCAGGCAGTTATCAGGGATATTACCTTAAGTGAGGCAGAAACTTCTTCCTTCATATAATTTCCTCTTTGTTCCCTGGTCATCTTACTGGTTCTTTGTTGTCTGGACCCCTGACAGCCATTAACCCTTCAGCGTGGTTTG
>NW_019764515.1:0-474 GCF_002891405.2 Cryptotermes secundus | reverse complement strand
CTGGCGGTTGGAAGTCAGTCCAGCCCGAGAGCTAGCAGCTGATGCCAGCGGTCGGGGTGAAGCTGATGTGAAATAGTTGCCATCCTACGAGGACGTGAGCACGAAAGAACAGGAACGTCCGCCGTTGGAAGCCGTTACCAAGCAGCGTGACTGAGGACACTAGTCTGTGTGTGACAGTGATTTATGAAATGTTGTCACTAAATGTAATAGTGTTCAATAAATCCAATTATCAATCCAAAACCCCTTTATGGTTACACGATCGCGCGACTATATAGCTACAATCATGTATTGAAATCGGTAGATGCAGATAATTAAATTTTAAGACATCAGAATGAAAAGACAGTAAAAACATGAGCGCCTAATCTCCAATAGGCGTCATGTCAGTCAAGACTCGAACCGGGTACAAATCAGTCGCATACGCAGCTTGAGTTGAGCCGTTCAATGACATAAACCGCAAACAACCTCAACGCTTTT
>NW_019764514.1:0-472 GCF_002891405.2 Cryptotermes secundus | reverse complement strand
GTGGGAAGCCAGCGACTAACCGCTTGAGCTATGACGCGGCCGTTATCCATAATAAGCATATAGCTTCCTATCCAGTGCGTTTCGGAGGCTGCATCCCTGGCGGTAAATCGGCAGGAACTCACCTCCAACTACTGCCGAGGTCAAGAAAGATGGAGCTGTACCTCCACTCCCCTATATGTCTTCATGACATATTATCTGTCTTTGACTCTACAGCCCTTTTGGACCTTGATCACTTTTTCAATTTCTTAACCCAAACACATTCAGTAGGACTCCTTGGACAGGGGATCAGCCCGACGCGTGGCCGCTACCTTCACACATAACAATACAAACAGAATAAACGCACACAGATAGCCATACCTTGAGTGGTATTCTAACCCACGACCCCAGCGTTCGAGCAGGCGAAGACTATTCATGACTTAGACCGCGTGGCCACCGTGATCGGCTCATGGCATACTGCTTAAGTAATTAAGGA
>NW_019764513.1:0-474 GCF_002891405.2 Cryptotermes secundus | reverse complement strand
CGTAGTGCTTAATGAGTTGAACACAGGGAAAACTTTAGCTTACCCCTGAACATCATGGAAGTTCTTGCAGTGGATAGCTATCAGAATACAAAGCACGTGCACGCATTTAACAGACATGAAAACAATGGCAGAACAATTTTATTTTCTTTTTTTTAAATTAAGAGATAAGAATGTCGTAGGGAGCAGAGGAATATGTAACGGTACTGTTTTAACGACCCGTATAAGACAGGACGGCAGTGTTACAGGCAAGCGAGCAGAGCCCGCATCCTGCTCACCGAACCGACAGAGTACCGACTCGCTCTCTGGGCAAACCCACCACCTCCAGCAACAGTCCGCCCACCAGCTACCCAGGGGATCCTTCTGCATGGGTGTGGATGCTTATACCACCCACGGCGTTTGACAAAAATGTCTTGAGAAGAATATTTGGACATAGGGGGGTGGGGAAGTAAATGGAGACTGAAGCAAATTGCACAA
>NW_019764512.1:0-474 GCF_002891405.2 Cryptotermes secundus | reverse complement strand
CTTAACCTATGTTATAAATTTCTGTAATGATTCTCCGTTGACATTTAGATGACTTCTCAAGTGCTTAGCTGCTATATAATCAGGTAGAGCCACTCTACACGTAATTCTAACCCCCAACACTGGACATGATCCTGAACGAACAGGGTGCCTAAGAGGTTATGTTCTGGACTTGTATTCAGGACGTCCTCTGTTCGAGTTTCTGTCGGCATACCTACTTCCTGACCGAGTTTCTCTCCTGGACTTGGTCCCTCCAGGCATTTGCCCTCATGTTACCTCGATCAGGTTTTGAACACTTCCTTTTAAATACTTTCTGGTTCATTCTGATACACGTATCAACCTATTATTTGATACTGTATAGATCCAGTTACGCGTAAATTGCTGATGGTCCTTGCTAGTACAGACATTCTTGCTTTTGAGCCCTGCGGAAGCCATGAACATATTTTTTCTGTCTCACGACTCTGAGTCTCTGCGTAG
>NW_019764511.1:0-474 GCF_002891405.2 Cryptotermes secundus | reverse complement strand
AAAGATTGCTTTGAGTCCTACAGGCATGCCCCATTACTCCAGATCTGTCAGTTCTTACATTCTTTGGACCCAGATCTATTATTCTATCATTCGTTTTGCTTAATTTAGCAAAAGAAAACTTGTTCTCCCTCCCTTAGTCTTTTATCTTTTCTTTCAAAATCTAACCGAATCATTTGCCACAATTTCAGGAGATATAGGAAGGCCTCACCTATATCTCATTTTAAGTTTGCGGTTCTCACAATGAAGGGATAAAATGTGTTGCAGGCAAGCACAAATTCATCGACGTTACGGAGGAACTCACTGCCTTAATCTCCAGGGTAAAGAGTAAAGGAAGCATGAAACGGCATGAAGCAGGCAGTTTATTGCTTGGCCTACTCTTCAACTGAGAAAATCAAGGAAGTCGCTTCCTCGGAAACGCGTGTGTATTTCTGCCATAGTACATATTGTTCGATCCCAAGAGGTGGTAGTAGTAGT
>NW_019764510.1:0-473 GCF_002891405.2 Cryptotermes secundus | reverse complement strand
CCGTTGCTAGCTTGCTAGCTTTCCGATAATAACTTGCTTGCTTTGCGTTGCTTGCTTGCTAGCTTTGAGTTGATAGCATGCTATATTGCTAAATTTGCGTTGCTATCTTGCTAGATTTGAGTTCCTTGCTTGGTAGCCTTGCGTTGTTATCTTGCTAATTTTTACGTTGAATCTTGTTACCTTTGCGTTGCTTTCTTGCTTGCTTTGCGTTTCTTACTTGTTAGCTTTGCGTTGCAGGCTTGCTAGCTTTGCGTTGCTACCTTGCTATGTTTGATATCCTTGCTCCTTAGCCTTGCGTTGCTACCTTGCTAATTTTTCTTCGCCAGCTTGCCAGCTATCCGTTGCTTCCTTGCTAGCTTGGCGTTGTTAGCTTGATAGATTTGCGTTGCTAGTTAGCTAGTTTTGCGTACGAGCTTGCTATATTTGCGTTGCTAGCTTGCTAAATTGGCGTTGCTAGCTTGCTAGATTTGCGT
>NW_019764509.1:0-473 GCF_002891405.2 Cryptotermes secundus | reverse complement strand
CGAGCGAAGACAGTGCATGCCTTAGACCGCTCGCCTACCGTGACCAGCATCGAGATGACAAATACCGCTACAAATCTGAAGTAAAAGTAGCCTTCCCTACGCTTAACTAATTAAGCACTACGCCATGAAGACGCATGGTGGAGTGGATGTACAAGGCCACGTTTTCTTGACCTGGTCACTTGTTGGAGGTGAGTGGTCACCCCCAGTACCCATTAGATAGGAGGTTGGGTGGGCTCCAGAGCAGGTCTGGACGACATGGTGAAAAGAAAATTCTTGCCCCCACCGGAACTCGAACTCCGACTTCTTGGTCGTTCAGCCTGTAGCAAGCCGCTTTACCGACTGGGCTATCCCGGCTCCTAGAGCTCGTGTTAGAGGGCGGAAAAAATATTAATGTTTCTGCACTGCTGATTACTGTAGTCGAGGTATTGGAAAATCTGTGAAATCCAAATTTGAGTGCATCTTTCCCCTCGGAT
>NW_019764508.1:0-474 GCF_002891405.2 Cryptotermes secundus | reverse complement strand
CACACATTATTTCTCTCTCAGTATAATAAACATTTTTAATCTCCCAATTAATGTGCCTGTTGATGGACTCACACAGGCATTTCAGAAATCGGTTTGGGGGTGTTTGAGAGTGGGACACTGCACAGAATACTAAAACCTAAAAGACAGAATGTAACAGAAGGATGGGAAAGGGGGGTGAGGGGAGTGGGAGAACAAGAGAGCGAGAGTGCTATAAACCAAGTTGCCATGCAGGAAAGAAAACTTTGTGAGTTGAATGGTCTAACTGATAATGTGCCAGAGCAGATGATCATAAATGTATGTGAGGGAACTTCTAGAAATGAACAAGATTACGAGCGTGAGTGTGCATGTGTTTACAACTGGCGGTTTACCGCCAATCAGTTCTTTTTTGGGGGGAGGGGGGATGACTGAACACATGCTGTCAAAATTCTCCCTTTTGCACTATATACAAGTCCTCTGTCAGTCCAGGCTTTGCAA
>NW_019764507.1:0-474 GCF_002891405.2 Cryptotermes secundus | reverse complement strand
GAATACAAATTGTGAAACTCCTTATTATGCACTTTTCTCCAGCCTCTTGTTATTTCCTCCATTTTAAGTCTAGATGTTCTCGTTAGTAGCCTGTTTTCAAACACCCTTGAGGTGTGTTCTTCCCATAATGGGAAAAACCAAGTTCTGCACCATAGATAACAGGCAAAATTATAATTTTCTTTGTTTTAATCTTCAGGTTTTCAGGTATCAGTTGGGAAGACAAAGGATTCTGAAGTGAACAGTAACAATTGTTCCTAAAATTGTCTCCTTTTAAATTCTTTGTGAATGCAGTTTGGATATTTTAAGTGTTCTTTCTAAATATTTGAGCATTTATGTTACAATTTTGTCCCACATTTTGATGACAAAATATGATTATCTGCTTTTCTTTGCATTTACTTCTAGATCATACTCCTTAACACATTGAGGACTGGTCGCATGATATCATGATTTTAGGACACGTTAGGTTGCAACACA
>NW_019764506.1:0-474 GCF_002891405.2 Cryptotermes secundus | reverse complement strand
GTAGTCCCCGTCTTCATGGCGGACGGTAACATCGACCACGAAGACCCCTTCCTGGCTCTTTATTACCAGGTCGGGTTTGAGGACTCGTCCTTCGGCTGACCGTAATGTTGGTTCATCTGTTATCACTGCTGCTTTGTCCTTTTTAATTATTTCTTCTATAATGTAGTCTTTAATTTGGTCGTGCCTCTTGATCCTTTCTCTTTTTGTGTTAATGCATTGCCCTAGGATGTGGCCCAATGTTTCTTTTTGGGCGTGGCACTTTCTACAATTGATGTCGTCTGTTATTTTCGCTCTTACTAGGGCTGCTTTGTCTCCGGCGACGTTTGTCCTCATCTTCAAAGCGGTAATGTATTTGCTCGGTTTTAGTGTTTCTGGTTTTATTAGCCAGTTATTCCCCACTTTGTTTTCTGTATATGCCGAGACTGCTTTCCCTTGGGATTTTAAGAGTGCCCATTCTTTTATTTCCTGCCTTTT
>NW_019764505.1:0-474 GCF_002891405.2 Cryptotermes secundus | reverse complement strand
CTTCCTCCTCGATCTAAAGACAGAGATAGTAGGTTCATCCGAAACGGCAGTTAATTCCCACGCGTTACACTACATAACATCTCAGACGACAGACACAGCTGTGTTAACCTCAAAATCAAACCTTCCTTTCTCATCCTTACTCGAAGAATGATTCTAAGTAATTTCTATTTCATCTGATATTAAAAAATCTCAAATTTCTTAAGGTAAAATTAAATAAAAATGTTACAATTAATTATTTATTAATTAATGTAATCTGACATTATTAAAGTAGGTAATGTTCACAACATTTTGTTGCACGTCAGGCTTTATCGTTCCATGCAGCAGTTCAACTTCTTCAGTGTTAAGTTACCTGTTTTCCTTGATCTACACGTTTCCTTCACCTGACTGAAACTCTTGTAAATTATACTACAATTTACTAATTTAGACCTGTCACGTTAACAACAGTCCTGTGTACCACTTCTATAGATCCCAAAA
>NW_019764504.1:0-474 GCF_002891405.2 Cryptotermes secundus | reverse complement strand
TATGGAGGCGATACATTCTTCCGAAACGTCGGTTCACAAAGGATCCACACAGCGTTACATCCCAGAAGAGGGAATTCTTCAGAATAAACGTACACAGATATCCATGCCTGGAGTGGGATTTGAACCCACGATCCCAGTGATCGAGCGAACGAAGACAGTTTGTGTCTTAGACAGCGCGGTCACTGTGATCAGCGCCAATATGGTTAGCAACTAGAAAGTCTGACACAGTCTGAAATGGTTACAGAAATTACTGATTATTCAAAACATCAACTTGATTCAACTGGAGTTAAAGGGGTTTTAGATAGGTATATCGACAATTTCATTAAATTCGTGGTGAATATATCTCTTGAATACGTAATGTTTGATGAGTATAGGTCAAAACTCTCTCGAGTATAACCAATTGTATTAATTTCTAAACCGGAACATAGGCTCCTGAAATGTGAAATTGCTAACCATAAGCATAAATTTAGGTTT
>NW_019764503.1:0-473 GCF_002891405.2 Cryptotermes secundus | reverse complement strand
TGGGAATCGAACCCGTGACCTTAAGGCTTGTAGCATAGTGCCTCAAAAACCGCTACCGCGTGCCCCTACGTCATTCTACAGAAAGCAGAGACTTTGTTTTGTTTGAGGGTGAAAATTGGACTCTCATATTAGGGGAAATAGACAGACTGGGAGTGTCTGAGGACAAACTGATCTAACCATTCTGATAACCAAATCAAGGAGAATCACACTGACATGTAGGAACCGTGGAAGAGAAGATAAATGCATAAGTTTCGTATGGAAACTTGAAGGAAAGAGGCAACTGTGAAAACCTATGCGTAGACGTAAGAATAATATTAAAATGGAATATATATAAATGGGATGGGAAGGGTGTGGACTGGATTCCTTTGCTTCAGGGTTGGGACCAGTAGGAGGCTCTTGTAAACAGGATAACGAACCTTTCAGTTACATAAAATACAGGAGACGTCTTGAGTAGGCTGGCAAGTAGGCGCAAG
>NW_019764502.1:0-473 GCF_002891405.2 Cryptotermes secundus | reverse complement strand
GGGGGGGGGGCTACATTCGCACATATTTCTGAAACAGCATTTGTACACGTAACTCAGTACTACATAAAAATAATTACTAACCTTTGGTATTAGTGGACTGATCAGTTCCTGCGACTCCTTCCGATGAATGTATAATGCCAGTCATTTTCTTATCCCCAAATTGATTAACCTTTTCATCCAACAAACTGACGGTGATGTATTCGGTATGAGAAGCATAATCTGAACAACGTTCACCGCTTAACTTTCTGTTATGTGGTAGGTGACCCCACAAATCAACACTAAAAAATAAAAAATAGGACGGGGGCAAACACAAATTTCCAAGGCGTTTGGCGTGAATAAAGACACTTTTATGTTACACAGTAATGAAGAAAGATATAATTTTCACAGAATAACAGCTAAATATTCCGCCCAGTCAGATTCATCACTTACCACCACATCAAGAAAACTGGCAACTACAACGCAACTACGATTTC
>NW_019764501.1:0-473 GCF_002891405.2 Cryptotermes secundus | reverse complement strand
GTCACATGTTGGTGACTAGACACAAAGTTTAGATTGGCTATGGATATACTGAACACTTATAAATCATAAGTTCAAGCATTTATAGTGGCTCTTACTAATTCATGCACTCAACGTGCTGCAGCACACATGAAGTGGAGAGTGTCCTCCATAGTGCAGCATGTCACAATATTATACATATAGAAGTGTAGAGTGCAACATGATGCTTAAACATAATATAGAAATGGGAGACATTACATGTAGGGTAAATGAATGGTCAGGGAAAGCTTTTTGGTGCAAAGACAAGCATTTTCTGACAAGAGCAAAATGCCCCGCAGCAGGAAAATATGTGGATAAAGAATGAAATTAATCATGTATTAAAAATTGTAATAGAATGATATGATGCCAACTACACCTGGCACAGAGAACATCTGTCCTAAGGCTCACTGTGATTTTCCTGCCCATCCAAGCAAGGGGGTAATATCTCAAATTACATC
>NW_019764500.1:0-473 GCF_002891405.2 Cryptotermes secundus | reverse complement strand
GCTCTACCACATTCCACCTACAGCCAAAGAGTTTCTTCTGTCTGTCTACAGCCATATACGTGGTCAGAGAACTCGGTCGGAGCTGCCTGAAGAAAATCATAAGAATCCCTTGGATTTAGTTGTAGACCTGGCTATTTGTGCTTGTAAGGACGCTGAACTCTTTTTCTTGTTTGGCTTCTGGAGAGCGGAAATCTTCCGAATTCTTGGTGCATTTTCCACTTGGATACACACTTGCTCTACTTGAGAATCTTGAGCACAGGTCTTGCGTCAACCTTTTATGCCCCTCTTCGCCCACTTTGTGATGCTGTACACTAAGAATTCTCCTATGTGAAATTGCCAGGAGTGGCTACTAATGTCACTTCGGATTTTCCAAAAGGACTGTCACTTCCATCTGAGATCCTCAAATCCTACACAGGTATGAGGAACGTTTTCAAATTTTAGGAAGAATATCTTATGGAAATGTTTGTAATTTT
>NW_019764499.1:0-473 GCF_002891405.2 Cryptotermes secundus | reverse complement strand
TGATTCATAACTTGTTTAGTCGGTCCAAGAGACAGTTATAAAACTTAAAGTGCAAGATTCCCCACCCATAACATCAGTGTTTCAACAGGCATCGTATTGTAACCTCGCGCTGTTGTTCCAAGTATGTTACGTGTGCCGTCTGTCAGTAAGAAGTCGCTGACAGAAGGTAACATTGTGAACTATTCCTAACAAGACAAGGACCAATCAACAAATCCCTAATGAACCTGCTTCGCACACGACAGCAGCAAAATCTGCATCACAAAGAGCTTCGTGCTGTCTAGCACTGTGCGCGATCGCTTGAAGCACAGAGAATTATCCAATACGCGCATCGTTTTGATGTGGCACATTTCCATTAGCGTTTCAGGCAGCATTACGGTGAAGAGTCACCACTTCATATGAATAATAACAATTAAAATGTACTCCACCATACTGTATATATACAGGGTGTCCCAGGAGGAATGGACCAAACTTCG
>NW_019764498.1:0-473 GCF_002891405.2 Cryptotermes secundus | reverse complement strand
TCAGGATAACTAGTGCTCCGGCAAACATCCGAACTCAGTCCCTCAGCAGATTCGTCCAGGCCAAAGGTGCCAGTGCTGTCAAGCGAGGATATCTCTTGTGGAGGATGCGAAGGTTTAAAAGGTAACGGAGACACATTCACAGTTTCGCTACACAGTTGGCCCGGACGAAGAATGGGTGTTAAGGATATAAGTATTTGCACTTGGGAGACCTGGGCGTTGACGGGAGGATAATATTAAAATTGACCTTAAGGGACTAGATTGTGAGGCTGTGGTCTGGATTCAGCTGAATCGCGGAAGGAGCCGCTCTTGTAATTACGATAATGAACGTTTTGGTCCCACAAAAGCTGGAAATCTTATCCAGCTGAGCGACTGTTAACTTTTCAAGAAGTGCTCTTCTCTGTGTGGTTTGTTAAATATTTTAAAATGGCCCCAAATACTCCACCTGAACTCCGAATTTTTAATCGAATAAGCCT
>NW_019764497.1:0-473 GCF_002891405.2 Cryptotermes secundus | reverse complement strand
AGAAGTAGCCGCAGTGCAAGGGACTTAGTCCCACCCCACTAGCAAAAAAAGAAATCTAGAAAATTACCATGAATTTTATATAGCACCACTCTGAACTATACAAACAGCTCAGCTGTCTCCTTTATTGACTATCATTTTTCTTCGTCCTGCGGCATGAAATCGAAGGCACTTTTTTATAATGATCATTCTTCAATCGTGCATTAGGTTATACTTATGTCCATATCCTTAGCTTCCTCCTAAGCTAAAGTCCTTAGACTTAATCTGTTGTTTAGTGCTACAGACAGGGTAAAACGAAAGCATAGTACTATACCGGCCAACTCACGGCAAATGAGGCCACTCTACAATTTTTCTTCCGAAAGTTCTCTCGTTGAGAACCTTCATATACGACTGTCGATGTGCATGCATACATGAATTGGAATCGTTCCTTAGATCCTCGGTTGTTTTGTCTTATTGTCGCATTTCTGCTGAAAGCT
>NW_019764496.1:0-473 GCF_002891405.2 Cryptotermes secundus | reverse complement strand
ATTAGGATATTGGTGGAAAGTGACCACCAGTAAGATAAAGACGTGAGTGGATAATATTAAAATGTATTTTAGATGGTGTGGTATGGAATGGATTGATCTGGCTCAGGATAAGGAGCGATGGAATGCTTTTGTGAACAGGGCAGTGAACCTTCAAGTTCCATGAAGCGTTGGAAAAATTCTTGAGTAGCTGCACAACTGGCGGCTTCTCAAGAAGGATTCAGTTCCTTGGAGTTAGTAAGGATTACAACAAGTGACCCATAGTGTTCCGTCCCTTTTCATAAGTGTGCCCTGATATATCTCTTTCCCTTATTCACTGCTGATAGCGCCCGTTCTGACGCCTCTTCCATTTTGTCTTCACATAGTATTTCTAAACCTCAATCTCTTGTTAGAAAAATAAACTCCGCTGCCTATAGTCCGCAAGCGAACTAACCGACCGAGCGACCGGCGCTTGTCGGCGAAGTTAGTGCCAACTT
>NW_019764495.1:0-473 GCF_002891405.2 Cryptotermes secundus | reverse complement strand
TGTTACGGGAGCACAACGAAGTTTTTATTTTTTTAAGTTTTAACCAATAAATATTTTCGTAAAGTATTGTAGCATGTAGACCCGTTGCTAAGTAACTAATGACTCTGTAAATAACGCCCGTTGCTAGGAAGTAGATTTCTAATAGGCACCAATGGAGTAATTCGGAAGCGGTGTTTTCTATTCAGTCCGTGCGACAGCTGCGTGACGCAACAATAAAAGAAATGTTGGAAGCGGTGTTTTCTATGTGGCCCGCTCCGAGGCTATATCACTTGACTGACCGAGTTCAGTTCATTTAGTTCATTGGTGGTGTTAGGAATCTGTTGCCCAGCAACGGGCGTTGTTTACAGATCATTATTGAGCAGCCAGTCCAAATGGTACAGTATTATCAGTGTAAAAGAATGAGGTCTGTGAATGGAAGGAAGTCAACGTGTTAAGTTGGTTGTACAGAACAGCTCACTCTGTCTTGTGTGTTT
>NW_019764494.1:0-473 GCF_002891405.2 Cryptotermes secundus | reverse complement strand
CTTGACCAGACCCGGGATCGAACCTGGGCTGCCACGGTGGGAAGCTAGCAACTAACTGCTTGAGCTATGGCGCGGCCCATATATGCACATTACTACATGTCAAAAACATTTTTGAGGGTGAATCATCATCAGAATGTAACACAGATCAATGCATCATCAGATAACTCCTAGGTTCTGTTTTCAACACGACAGAACCCAGAACTGTCATACCAGAGATCTCACTGGACACACAAGGCATTTTTTCAGAATTACTGGGTTTCTGGACTTTTTCATCAGCTGGTATTCTAGAAAACAACACTTCAGAAAATGGATCTGTTTCCATCCTCAGGTGAGAGTGGAGACACCTACTCTGCTGTGTTCCTCTGAAAGAGCCCCTCAATCACAGGACAATCTCTGTGAAAGTCAAAATTAATTTATGACTGGCAGTTTATCACTAATCACTTCGCCTTGGCACCAAGCCCCTTGAGGATCAC
>NW_019764493.1:0-473 GCF_002891405.2 Cryptotermes secundus | reverse complement strand
AAAATTTAATTCATGAAGACATTAAGAGCAGATTAAATTTGGGGGAAGGTTCATTTAGTTCAGAATCTGTGTGTGTCTGCTCTCTAAGAATGTAAATATTAAAATACACAAAACTGTAATTTTGTGTGGGTGTGAAATTTCTCTCTTACATGATGAGCAGAATATAGACTGAAGATGCCGATGAGAATATTTGGACATGAGAGGGATGAAGCAACAGGAGGGTGGAGAAATTGCGTACTGAGGAGCATCATAATAGATACTCACCAAATATTATTAGAACAATGAAATCAAGAAGGATTAGGTGGGCAGAACATGTAACATCCATTTGAGAGAGGAGTTTTGATAGGGAAAGCTGAAGAAAATAGAACACCAGGAAGACATAGGCTTAGATGGGAGGATTAGTATTAACACTTCGCAGACCGGTGATATAAATATTTAAATCACCCTGGGGACCGGCATTTTTAAACATACTA
>NW_019764492.1:0-473 GCF_002891405.2 Cryptotermes secundus | reverse complement strand
CTTCAAGACAATAAATTTCTGTTAAATGTTTTAATTATATATATAGTACAATTATTTCTGTTTATTTCAAAAGTTTTCTGTAATATATTACACATACAGTATTTTTTAGCATGATCAATTTTTATTTCCCTGACAATTCTTGCTGAAGTGTAATGAGTCTAATGACTTGCATAAAAAGTGATCGTACCCTTAATGTTATATAAGAGAAAAATACTATTTTTGTGTGCTTTGTGTTTGCAATAATAATTCTAGAAATACTAAACTCTGTTTTATTCATGACAATGTTATTAATCAATAAGACAAAAAATATGACTAATATGTTAACATATTATGTCCGTTATTTATAAATAATGAATCGGTATTATTTCAAAGGTTCATCCTATATAGTATATAGGATGAACCCAATATTGTCGATTCCTTTTTTCCTGAATCTTAACAATAATGCACAAACTCCTGCTGTATCGTACACATCC
>NW_019764491.1:0-473 GCF_002891405.2 Cryptotermes secundus | reverse complement strand
GCTCCTCCAGAAGGGCTCAGCTCCATGAGTAAGTAAGTAAACAAGTAAGGCTTCTCATTTTAGCTTCTGATCTTGTTACAGGCAGTGGAAAAGTTGAGAAGTGGATACGGCGTGAAAACAAAATGCGTTAAGAAAATCAGCCGTCGCCGCCTACACAGTTTAACTATAAGCACCTAGCAGCTGTGACCAACTTACCGGCTCCAAATTTATTTTAATTATACACTTTGTAACAAATGTTTTCCTTACGTCAGTCGGTAGACTGTCTAGTTGATTGGTTGGTTGGTGTAAAAATCGAGTTCGATTCCCGGCAAGTGCAAGGGACTTCTTTTATAGTCAGCGTTCATAGTGGCACTAGAGCCCACCCAGCCTCCAAATCAATGGGTACCCGGCGCTTCCTACACAGTGTGTGAAACCGCCCGCTCATCCCCATATGCAGGCGATGTTAAGAATGCATGGAGTCATATCTCCATTCC
>NW_019764490.1:0-473 GCF_002891405.2 Cryptotermes secundus | reverse complement strand
GCTAATTTCCTGTTCCTCCGAAACGTCAGTTGACTTTCAACCGACTACTAGGCTTTATATACTAAAATACAGAACACTTTATAAAGACCGCTGTAAGAACCTCAAATCCTACGCGCATGTTGTGTCTCTTCTACATTACGAAAGTTGGCCTTCAGGTTTCTACGAAACATAACTCATCTTACATAATCGCGTTTGCTGTCTGCGTGCAAGTGTTCAAGAGGCGGCTAACGGGCCTTCGACGGGCAGTCTCTGCTTCCTGCATCGCGCGGACTAGCACGGGCTTCGGCGGTGGGTTTGCACCTCGACACATTTCACGATCTGAACTACAGTCCTGAACGACAAAATGTGTCAGAAATAACGAACATACAACGCATGCGTGAAGAGTCAAAGACACGTATTTTGTATTAGGATTTTTGTAACACTTCGTCGTTAGATAGACTTGAAAGGATTCTGACGATGGTGTATACTGTACT
>NW_019764489.1:0-473 GCF_002891405.2 Cryptotermes secundus | reverse complement strand
TGTGAAAATTTACAATTTATGTTACCAAAAATCCATCTGAGATTTGAAGTGGAAAATGCTGCGACTATTAATTCCTGTATTGAATTCGAAGCATAACTAACTAAATTAATGGAGCTGAGCCCTTCTTGAGAGGCCGTCAGTTGTTCATTTATTCAAGAACTTTACAATATCTTATGGAACCCAAAGGTTCG
This sequence comes from Cryptotermes secundus, assembly GCF_002891405.2. Classification (NCBI taxonomy): domain Eukaryota; kingdom Metazoa; phylum Arthropoda; class Insecta; order Blattodea; family Kalotermitidae; genus Cryptotermes; species Cryptotermes secundus. Next base: position 282 of record NW_019764489.1, on the reverse strand, counting down.
TTACCCCAGCCACATCAATCCAGTCCACACCACCCTATCTTATGTAAGATCCATTTTAATATTATTCATCCACCCACGTCTTGGTCTTCCTAGCGGTCTCATGGGAGATTAGTTCTTATAATCTATATGTCTTATTTTGAGCACTGAAAATATTAATATTTAGTTCTAATAGAACCTTCCGGTCACGGTAGTGGAGCGGTCTAAGGCATATACTGTTTTCATTCGTTCGGAAGCCGGGATCGTGGGTTCGAATCGCACATAATGCATGGATCTTTGGTATGT
>NW_019764488.1:0-473 GCF_002891405.2 Cryptotermes secundus | reverse complement strand
CGCCGGCTACGGGCTGGACGGCAGGAGAGCCGGCAGAGGAAAGAGATTTCTCCTCAACCGCGTCCAGACCGGCTCCGGGGCCCTCCCAGCTTTCCCCGGGATAATGCGGCCCGGACATGAAGCCGACCACTCAGTTCCACCTAGTACCAAGGTCAAAAATGGTACAGCTCCACTCCTCCATAAGTGTTCATGAAGTTGTACTTAGTTAAGCACAGAGACAACTTTTCTTTTAACGTTGCAGCTGATACCACATGTCACAGTACGGGTGTGCATATAACAAAACACAATGTTCGCGGGTGACGAACATACGTCCGGTTTTTTTTTAAGTTTTATTGCCCCGTGTAGATATATGTATAAGACACCTCCCTCATCTAGGGTCACCTACGAAATGTCTAAAGCGGTGTTTCTTAACCGGTGGTACTCATATCCTTAGGAGTACACAAGAGAAGACGGGTGTGAGGGGTGTGTAGTTG
>NW_019764487.1:0-473 GCF_002891405.2 Cryptotermes secundus | reverse complement strand
GGAAGCCTTGCCTGTAAGTAGCTTTGCGCCTATTGTTTGTGTATTCTTAGCGTTATTCTGGCTGCTTCACACACCCCTCCATGACGTAGACGAGCAGGGATGAGTGAACTGAAATATGAATTGTCATACAACAGGCATATAATTCTGTCCCTATTTCACTCCATTCTTTCCTAACAGAGTTCAAGCCCAATCTCTCAATTTCGTCCATCGCTACTTGTTCAGGGTAGAGCCAGTATATTTCAGTAGGTATAACAACGGAAAATAGGACTATACGACCAAGGAATTAGGGTTAGATTTTCAGCAGGAGACAGATTCTCCTGGGGTTCACCCAGCGTTCTGTCCAGTGCGTATCAGGGACTCTTTCCTCAGAGGTGGAACGGCCTCGGTGTGAACCTGACCGCTCGCCTCCATTTAGTGTCGAGGTTAAGAATGCATGGAAGCATACTTCCATTCCTCCACAAATCTTCATGATG
>NW_019764486.1:0-473 GCF_002891405.2 Cryptotermes secundus | reverse complement strand
GGTATAGTTCGCTTGCGGACTCAAGCCACGGAGTTCAGTTAGTGTGATGGTTGGTCAGTTAAGATGAATATATCATGTTGAGAGGTTATAAATACAACTTATTCCCCGAAATTCATCAGTCACATAAATTATTGAGGATTTTGAGCCATATAGCTAACATGGAAGACACAAAGAATGCACGCAGAAATTACGTTTTATAATCTCAGTGGAAGAGACCCTGGACATAAGTGGGGAACGATATTGAAATGGGTGTTGGAGGAAGGGTATCGAGTGTGAACTGCATTTATCAGGTTTAGGATATGGTCCAGAATGGGGCTGTTTTGAACGTGGTAAGGAATTGACCAGCTAACAGACAGTTAGCTTTTCAAGAAGGACTCTGCCCCATGAAAAAAAGGAAATATTGCAAGAAGTAAAATATATCTATTCATAATGTTGTATTTTAGCGCCCTGTTGCGCTGATTTTCATTCATGAT
>NW_019764485.1:0-473 GCF_002891405.2 Cryptotermes secundus | reverse complement strand
AAGAAGCTCAAACACATAATCTTCTTTTGTGTAAAGAATGCCATGTTCTGGGATGTTGCGCCTTGTAGATCTTGTCTGCTAGCCATCAGCTCACGCTGGTTCCTCGCTTACGGATTTTTCTACCCTGATGCTGGAGACTGCGTCCCTCCGAAACGTCAGTTCACACAAGATCTACACGGCAGTGAAGACTTCAGATCCCTCTTTTGTATATTTTCCAGTTTATTACATTCTTGCATATTCAAGCTCTGACCGGATTGAGGTAACTTATAAACAGGGCCCGGATTTTTATGACCTAAAAATATTTTAAAAGTGACCGAAAAAAATACCTATAAATGAACTAAAAAATCCAGAAAATGACCTAGAAAGTTAAAAGACGACATAGAATGTATCATGTCATGGAAAATATGCTAATTGTTTTAAAATGTATATTTAATCTTTATTAACACTGTGAACTCAACGTTACTCTTTTAAGT
>NW_019764484.1:0-473 GCF_002891405.2 Cryptotermes secundus | reverse complement strand
CTGAAGGATCCTGTTCTCCAAACAACAGAACCACAAGGTGGCAGATGCTTGGCTTCCTTCGAAGAGAAGAAATAAAAAGGACACAAACCAATTTCGTTTAAAAAAATTTTAACAAAATCTTCTTAAACATACGAATTTTAATTTATAAATATTTGAACGTATTATTGTTGTTGTTATTATTATTAGTTGTTAAAAACATTAGATTTTGTACTCTTTGTATTAAAACACTGTATGTATATAATAATATTCAGAAAATATTTTGTAACAGTGGTTTCTGATTGTACTGATATCCTTCTCAAACTTATGGAATACCAGATATTTAAGAAATTAGAAAACTTCATTACTGCACTAGCAGTGAGCATGCTAGATAATAGCGAAACTACCCCTCAACTGGAAAGCTACACCGTCCTACCTCAACCAGACAGACTTGAATAAAACCCCAATACAAGAATTAAAATGATACCTAAGTGAAC
>NW_019764483.1:0-472 GCF_002891405.2 Cryptotermes secundus | reverse complement strand
GCTCTCTCACAACTGACTAAACTGTAGACTTCTCCTGCATATAACACCTCGACACGGATCGCATAGAAAACACCGCTTCCAACAGTTCTCATGTTGTCACGCAACTGTCACACGGACCGCGTAGAAAACAATGCTTCCCAGAAAGTTTATTGGCGTGTGTTAGGAATCTGTTCCCTAGAAACAGGCGTTGTTTACAGAGTCATTACTTAGCAACATTAATATGTGCTGCAATGATTAGGCGAATTGGAAATGACGAACGGAGACAGGATATCGGTCGAGAGACTCTTTCGGCTTTCTCACCTCCTCATGGCAGATACTCCGACGTTTCGGAGGAACTTATCACCTCCATCTTAAGGGTAGACGAAAAGAAGAAATCCGCGAGCGAGGAACCAGCGTGTGCAGGCGCAACAGTCTGTCTTCTACCGTTAAGATGAAGGTGATACGTTCCTCCGAAACGTCGGTTAACACCACA
>NW_019764482.1:0-473 GCF_002891405.2 Cryptotermes secundus | reverse complement strand
TCATAACCCTATTGGCCTCCACAGCCTGTTATGGGGATAGTTTAACCTTTCTATATGTTCTGGGATTACACTACACAGAGAGGTGAGTGAATTTAGACTAAGTCTGAAATGCTGATCAAGCTGGCACAGTAAGTGCCCAAAATAGATTTGGATAAAAGTATTCCCACCCTGGTATATACATAATGTCAAGCATTTAATGTACAACAAACAAAAGTGGGGGACTGCATCTTCCTTCTGTATGAAAGAGATGGAGGTATCCATCTTGTCTCTGTGTATATCTTGTTCCCAAAACAATGAACCCACCTGTTACTAACTACACATCTCACTATAATGCAAGACACTGGCCAGGCAGTGTATTAGGCAGTCTTCGTATCCAAGGTCCTAAGGAAACATTAACATCACTCCACCTCTGGTACACACAGACATGCAAGTACACTCTTCCTATGATTTCCCAGATACATAAAGTTATCAAA
>NW_019764481.1:0-473 GCF_002891405.2 Cryptotermes secundus | reverse complement strand
TTTTTTTTTTCGCTTATGTTCATTCTGTCAAGCTAAGTATTGTGAAACGTGATTATGTGCTAAGTTCGAGCTTTGTTGTCCTGTGGGGATCATAATCTTACGGTACATAAAAACGTTCCCATCGAGGGTATATGCTAATCATCTTTTTGTGTTCGTCATGATGAAATCCAAAGTAGTTTGTACTGTCGCTCAATGACTTTACACATACGAAAATCAACATTCTTTTCCCTTTTTGGTTAATGCTACTATTAATGCAGTAACAGGAATATGTCTTTACGTTTCTAAGAAATGTACACACCTGGTGTGGATAAATTCAACCGTATTACCATTAAAAATATATATTTCCAATGTTGGAGCCTAATCCAAAGCCACTCTGTTAGTGCAGACCGAAGGGTAAAGGCCGATCACGGTGGCCGGGCGGTCTAAGGTATGAAATGTCTTCACTCGCTCGAACACTACTAACAGATTTGACT
>NW_019764480.1:0-473 GCF_002891405.2 Cryptotermes secundus | reverse complement strand
GGCGTAGTGCCTAATTAGTTAAGCACAGGGACAACTTTACCTTTTTATGTAGGCAGAAGCTAATATTTTATTATGGTTATGGCTTCTAAAGGAAGGTCCTCAGAGAAAATGTTTATGTTTTAGCCTCCTTCCCTTAATTTCAGAAAATAAATGTAGGCTTATGAGATCATCGTGCTGTGTATCTATGAATCCCACCTCCCCAATCAACTTTTGAATGCCTGAATTAATCTTTATGAAACCTGGTATTTCATGGCACTTCACCCCATCTCAACGGCGTACTTCACAAATCCTCCGATGAGTCTGTGTCTATATGTGTATCTCCCTATCGTTGCTAGGCAACGGCCAGATAAATACGTTACCGCGTCAAATAATACATACATAAGAATAGAAGAATAGTTGGGCGAGTCGTTTCATACGCGGTCTGTGTCGTATCAAAGGAAAGTAGGCGGCCAGTTCTTCCCACAACTTATACT
>NW_019764479.1:0-473 GCF_002891405.2 Cryptotermes secundus | reverse complement strand
GCGACATCAGCGCCACTTACCATAGAGACCTGAAATGATGTGTAGCAATATAGACTTGAGATGTGCAACGTTTGTTAAGATACTTTTAAGAATGCAGAATAACAATATGGCGGCGTTTTCACATCGTTTTGAATAAATGAGCTAATGATGTCTACGTTCGTGTATATCAAGTGGGAATAATTAAAATATCGCGAATTTAATTTCTGTCCTAACAGTTTCATTGACAAATTCTGAATCTACGCTTTACTCTGGAAACTGGTTACGAGGTCGCAGTTAACTCACCATGGCCTCGAGGTACGTTCATACGCTTGGTGAGCACGGAACACAGTGTAACTGGAAGGGAAAATGTTACGACTAAACACAGAGTTCATGTCTCCGTCAGGCGCAGGATTGTATGCTCAGTTGAAAACGCGCTGTCGTAAAAGCCATGTTTCTGAAATAAGCATCTATGCAGACTGAAGGTTGAAGGTGTT
>NW_019764478.1:0-473 GCF_002891405.2 Cryptotermes secundus | reverse complement strand
TATCCTGGCAACGGATTTATCACAGTCTCACTGTAACTTTAAATCTGTAATCACACTCTAAGACTTCACAGGCTGACTTCTCTTTATTCTTTAACAATTCTCTTTTGAACTTCTAATTCCAATTATCTCTTCCTCAAAGTCAAATTTAAAATTACGTTGCGACCGACGGTCAGTCGCCCAGTATGTCTTGGAATATAGCACCTATTTGGGGCTTAAGAACAGATATTTATTGCTGTATGACAGTTGCAGACTTGCAGTGGGCCGCTCTCTCTGACGAGCGGACGGGTCTGTCGTTGGCCAGTCACAGTCAGCAGTGATAAGTCTGTTGTCAGTATGTACAATTTGCATTTTACATGCTATTAACATACACGTATATACTCGTAAAGTATGTAGACGGCCTCTGTCAGTCCAGGCTCCGTACAGCAGATCCAGCCATTCTCATTAAATATTATGACTAGGGCCCGGATTTCTAT
>NW_019764477.1:0-473 GCF_002891405.2 Cryptotermes secundus | reverse complement strand
CTATGGCGCGGCCTAAGCAAGAAGTTACTTCAGTAAGAGGCCTGTATATGCTCGTGACTACTTCACACGCGTTGCTTGGTGTTGTAAAGCCTTCATCATGGTCTGGCTTCACACCGAGTGAGCCACTCAAATGCTTATATGCGGAAATTGTTCCTTTGTTTCGTCTTCTTTGAGTGCGGTTTCCACTTCCCTGCAAATTACAGTTCATTTTTTAAGCTAAAGGTAAAGTTGTCCCTGTGCTTAATTAATTAAAAACTACGCCATGAAGACATATAAGAGAGTGGTTGTATAGATCCACATATTCTTGACCTCGACATTAGTTGGAGTGGTGAGCTTCACACCCCGGCCGCTTTACCGCCGTTACCCATTGGATAGGAGGTTGGATGGACCCCAAAGCCGGTCTGGACTACGTGGAGAGGAGAACTTTCTTGATCCTACCGACACTTGAACTCCGACCGCTCAGTCGTCCAGCC
>NW_019764476.1:0-473 GCF_002891405.2 Cryptotermes secundus | reverse complement strand
ACAAGTGGACGACGCTCCTTGTGAGATGTAATAAGAATTTTACAAAATTTAAAGATAATTCTAATAGATTTTATTGATTTAAATTAAGTGAACTACAGCGTGTTTTATTTTAGAGCATAACAATTGACTACGAGTATAACATTTTAAATCATGAAGCGCGCAGGCGCATATGCGACAAATGGACAATATTATTGCAGTGTAGCTGATTTAGCATAGTAGGACACCTGAAGATGGCCATTTAGGGCCGAAGCATTTTGTGACGGAAATGAAAGTTTAAGAAAGAAGGAACAATTTGTTGCGTTGTTGGAAGAATGTGTAGTACATAAACAGTTTTATATATAGTAATGCAACCGGATGCTTAAATACAGGATTGAACATATAACTCATATAATATGACACTACGATCAGAGTGGCCGCGCGGTCTAAGGCATGAACCGTTCTCGACAGCTCAAACACTGACATTTGGGCTCGAA
>NW_019764475.1:0-472 GCF_002891405.2 Cryptotermes secundus | reverse complement strand
TGGAAGTCACATTGAACCATAACTATCCGATGTAAAACGCAGTCTGTTTTACTACATTATGACAGTTCAAAACGATATGAATGTCCTCCATATAAATTTATATAAGCTTTCAAAATTGTAAATCTCTTTTTGAAACACTCTGTGTAAAGCAGAGTCTTTGATTAGATGTTAGTTGCTTAATAAATCCCCTGCCTTTGATAGACAGTATCTGAGACTGTTGAATTCAGCCTACACTGTAATACCCTGGTTCTTTAAGATCCTTTATGTTCCCATCAATGTTTAGGTTCCCCAAGTTTCCATTTTCTTGCATGGTTTCTGATTAAATATTTGTGCGGATTTCTCATCTCCCTCATGTTTCCTACATAGGCAGCCTCTCTTATTTCCATGATTTGAACACCCTAATTATGAGTATATTTTGTGAAGAGTACATAGAATGATTAAGTCAAGGAGGATGAGGTGGGCAGGGCATGTA
>NW_019764474.1:0-473 GCF_002891405.2 Cryptotermes secundus | reverse complement strand
GTACAAGGGACTTAGTCCTACCCCACTAGCAATAAAAAAATAATTTTTTTTGAAGAAAAAGTTGCCAAGCAGTGACAGAAAACGTTGCTTGCTTCCGTTATATAATCCAGCAATTCCTACAGCCATAATTCTAACTACAATGGTACGGGAAGTTTTGACGTTAGATGGCAGCACATTCAAATGCCCGTGTTTTGAGAACTGCTTCATAACCGTTCATTTATGAGATATTTCTGCCCTTTGTGCCTGAAAGAAAGACTAAATAAGAAAATCATGGGAGACACACAGACATTTAAAGAGTACGATCAGGAAACACATCCAATGTAATGCTTTCTATAATTACTACACTACGTACTATGTTCGGTACAGCGAAGTGTTTTATATTGGGCGTAAAAAATGCTCAGGGTTTGGGCGTCGGCGCCACTAATTTCCACAATTTTCTGCACAATGCTCTGCTAGAATATGTTTTTTTTTTT
>NW_019764473.1:0-469 GCF_002891405.2 Cryptotermes secundus | reverse complement strand
TTGCTGCTCGTCCGTAGGCAATAAAATTTCATTAAGGCGCTTTTCTTTCGTCCTTGCTCTCCAGTTCTCTACGTCGCACGTTCATTGGCGAAACGATTTCCTCTTTCTCGTACGTTCTTTCTGGGGTCCCGTGAGAAGTCGCAGGGTGTTCCGCGAGATACATTCTTCCGATGAATGGTTCCAATGGGAAACCCGGTCTCTTAGTTCTTGATAATTTTCTAAACTACATGTGACGTCATAGCACAGACAGTAAAGTGACCAGCTACATGAGTTTGGATTTCTTGCAGTTGCAGGGGTTCCTTTCCTTAGCTGCTGCATCCAGACTTGTTTCCTGGCCCACCCAGCCTCGTATCCAACGGCCACTTTGGGCTTTATCCTCGAGATAAAAGCGGACGGAAGGAGATGCTAACCACTTGCTTCAATCCAGTTAAGGCCGCGCCATAGCTCAAGCGGTTAGTCGCTGGCTTCC
>NW_019764472.1:0-472 GCF_002891405.2 Cryptotermes secundus | reverse complement strand
GTATAGCGACGGGCTGAACAGTCGAGGTTCGATTCCCAGCAGGGTTAAGCTTTACTGTTCTCTATAACTTCCAGATCGGCTCTGGGGTTCACCCCGTGTCTTACACTGAGGGTACCGGGGTTCACCTCCCCGCGTTTAAAGCGGCCGGGGCGTGAAGCTGCCTACTCACCTCCATCTAGTACAAAGGTCAAGAAAGGTGGAGCTATACCTCCACTCCCAAATATATCTTCATGTCATGGTGCTTAATTATTTAATAACAGAGAATTTTACTTATCAGACTCGGAATAAACGGCGGCTTTCGCTCCAAGTGGCATTAACCGTTGTGTATTTTTAATGGATACCGGAGTGTATTTTCTGCGAGGTAAGACTGAATTTTTAAATAATCTGCACATGAATTTCAAATGTCGGATTGCTAAATCTGAGTTCCGAGCTTAACAATTAATAAGATAATGGAAATTAGAATTTCTTGATA
>NW_019764471.1:0-472 GCF_002891405.2 Cryptotermes secundus | reverse complement strand
TGGGAAGCCAGCGACTAACCGTTTGAGCTATGGCGCGGCCCAACTCTGACCATTAGACCACAGAGGCGGTCACGTCCATTCCTCACATATCTTAAAGGGGTGATGCCTGAACAAGTAAGCACAGGGATTAAAATAATAATAATTCCGTGTAGTTCAAATCTGTTTAAGAAAAAAATATATATTATATCCTTATCAGATTATGCAATTAACAAAGGTTGGATCTGAGCAACGTTACCATTCTAGACACACTGCCCTTGCTGGGAGCCAAACCCCGGTCGCCCAACCCGCAGCCAGCCACTCACTGAGCTAGCTGGACGCAGAGCTGTTCCACACGTGATGCCGAAAATTAACAATTCAGGATTCGAACCCCATGCGGTCAGTCTCGCCGAATATGTAATAACAGCATTTTTATCATCTATCATCTTGTGACACGCAGTAGCGTAGTTGGTTGAGGCACTATGCTACAAGCCGG
>NW_019764470.1:0-472 GCF_002891405.2 Cryptotermes secundus | reverse complement strand
CACAGGGGCAGCTTTACTTTTCACCTCACCTTTATCCAGATACTCTGCATATAGAATTTACTGTTGGTGAATCATGAATTGAACAGTAAGCACGGAGTGTCTGATAAAAACCGCAAAGGTTTTAGTCAGAATAGTCGTCTCCATGCAAGTGCCGGTATATTCTTTCCATTAGGAAATGATTTCGTCCTTTCCAGTTTTCATTCAGTTTCTTTTATGGTGACGAAGAAATGGTATATATAATTACAATGAGCTTGTTAATGTTGCAGTAACTTGAGAATATTAACATCTTTCCTTTCTGTTCACAGGTATACAGATGTTCGTCCAGCCATTTGTTCAGACTTTTCTTCAGACGTTTGTTCAGATGCTTCAGGAATAGAAGCGCACAAGGGCAAAATGTGCAGGGGCTAAATTCAGAGGAAAATGAGCAAAGGTTTGAAATCCAGATATTCTCTTGAATTGTTTGTTAGGTTGA
>NW_019764469.1:0-472 GCF_002891405.2 Cryptotermes secundus | reverse complement strand
TCGGCTACCGTGACCGGCGAGGAATGACTTTATCTTATTCAATTTACCGCAAATTGTAGAGGTTTCCGCCAACTCATCTGGCGTGAGGCATCGTGCCGACAGGTACCCGCTTAGAATCTCAGAGTGCTATTCGGTCTGAGGTTTTGTACTTTCCCTCAGTCGTTCCAGGCGAATGACAGATTCTTTCCTTCCAAAGAGCCCATGATTTCCCCATCCAAATATTTACTCACGCAACATTTATGATTATCAGGCCATGTCATTTGATACTTCGTGCCTATAACTTCTGTATGTGAAACACCGTCGTTAAATAGACCGAGAAAGAAGTATAACTCCGTCTACTACGGGAACGAGGTTGCGTCATTGTCAGTGACGTAGACTGTCACATGTTTAAGACTGACAAATGAGCGTCATCTATGAAACGCTTGTATAGAAAATGTGGGAGCCTCGACGTCTCATAACCCTATGGGCCTCC
>NW_019764468.1:0-469 GCF_002891405.2 Cryptotermes secundus | reverse complement strand
GTGGGAAGCCAGCGACTAACCGCTTGAGCTATGGCGCGGCCATCCGTTTCCAGTAACATCTGTATTAAGCAACTAGACCTCTGAGGTTATCTTTCCTTCGCATCCGGTATTGCGTTTGGGGTAGCAGGTCCAGTCGTGCTTCGGGTTAAGTGGGTCAGCGACGGAGATAGGTTTGAAGGCTTGTTACCTTCTTTTTCATTCGGTGCAACTGTCATACACGTGACGTAAATGGTGCTTCTTCGGTGGCTCTCAGTTCCATGAGCTGCACTGAATGAGGCTCAAGGTTTAGGTGTGTCGTATCTATGAGTGACCCCGATGACAGTCTGCGAAGTTTCAGTGTTGCCAACATTACTATCAGTGTTTAATGGGCAGATATTTGCAGATAAGAGATATAACTAATTTGTTGACTAATTTACTGATTGACTAGCTGGTTACCTGCCTATGTAACTACCTGCCTTCGTAATTAACT
>NW_019764467.1:0-472 GCF_002891405.2 Cryptotermes secundus | reverse complement strand
CACGACTAAGTGACATAGCATTCGAGATGGACTTGGTCGTGTACCGCCCATATTATTGTGGCTTCCCAGTCCTATTTCTAAAAACAGAACAAGGCCTATTAAATCATTTCGTATTCGTCTATTTCTTCTCCACATCCCTTTGACGGATTAGGGCCTCTGGCCTCTTCTCATTCAGAATTAATCGGAAACTATGAATCTTACAGATGCGTATAAGACTCCTTGGGCGAAGTTCAGCCTGTAGCAAGGTCGCTACCTACACAGAGCAACACAGAACAGACGCGGACACACATCCTTGCCTCGAGTGGGATTCGATACCACGATCCCAATGTTCAGGACGTCGAAGATATTTCGAGCCTTAGATTGCGCGGCCACTCTGATAGGCCGGTTCGTATGTACTATTCATAATTACCTTACCAAACCTCATCTGACGCAACATAACCTAACTATCTGATGACATGGAAAAAGAAACCAG
>NW_019764466.1:0-472 GCF_002891405.2 Cryptotermes secundus | reverse complement strand
GGGGCCTTCAAAGGAGCCTCGGAACATAAAATCGCGTTTTTCTTGGAAACAATTCAAATTATTTTAATTACTTTTCAGTAACTTATGGAGAACATCTCCATAAATAAAACTCAACGTGCGATGTCTTCAGGAATACGCGCAATGGGGGGCCGAAACGCGAAAAGTCAGTTTCCTTGAAAAGAGCTGTAACGACTTTCATTACATTTTTATCACGTTTAGAAGGGGGGGGGGACCCCAATAATAAGGCCCTGACCCACACAGCGTGTGTGAGAAGGTGTGTGCAATGTCTCTGCGCAGATATTCTTTTTCTGACGTACGTACTTATCACAGAAGGCGATACCTTCCCAAAACGATAGTTTAATGACCCAATTCCCCCATTCCTGCCGGCGTAGATAAGATTCGAAATGCGCGTCCAGGGCCGCTTTGTGCTGCCAACATTCATAGTCGGATTTAACGGAAAGCGACTGGGGTA
>NW_019764465.1:0-472 GCF_002891405.2 Cryptotermes secundus | reverse complement strand
GAAAACACAGCAGGTTATAAAAGGCTTATCGTTTGCTGTGGTGATTTGTGAACTCTGGAGATTAGCGGTGGCCCTGTAATTGCCTGTAATTCTGAGTGGTGCGAATAAGTGCGCAATAAATCCGTTCACATACCAAAACCCCATCTACAGTTACTCATACACGTGACAATATTCACGCAAAATTCATAGCATGAGTTCCTGCACATTCAACTTTCCGCCAGAATTTCTTTATTTGCTGATGCCCTTCTAGGTTTTCTATTACATTTTACACGGATAGTGTACACTAAACGACAAACGGGAGCATTTTATTTTGTTCCGCACAATCCACTTACAGGAGTATAAGCCTTGCATTATTTGAACCTCTAATCCAATTTTATTTGTGAAACTTGGTCTCTGACATCAGGGGAGGAACATAGACTGAGGATGTTTGAGAACAGCACCTCAATGTGAATTAGAATTTCTTTTCGAGCTG
>NW_019764464.1:0-472 GCF_002891405.2 Cryptotermes secundus | reverse complement strand
TACTTCTCTCCGGGAAACTCCTCTTGCAGAAGAATGCTGGTCAGTAAGTTGTATATGATATCCAGTAAATCCTCATTCTGTACATTATGTCCTTCATGGCAAATGTGAACATGAGAGTGGCTGTTTCTCTCAGGCTATAATGCACAGTTTTAAGCACATGTTGATAAGGTTCTCTCAAATCTGGATATTCAAGCTGATATTCCCTTCACGCAGCACGAGAATTTCCATCACAAAAATCATACACAAAATGCCTATCTACAAATTCCACATTAGTGAATATAGACATTTTTGTTGTTGCCACTGCTCTTGTTACTGGTACCACTGTCCAAGTCTGATAAATGTTCTTCACCATCTACTTCCAAAATCCCTCAGCATGGAGCTCCCATCAAGCAATCACAGTAACACAAAATCACATCACTGTAAACATTTCCTAAGTCTGAAACAGAGGTAAAAAAAGTAAAGCTATCCCTGT
>NW_019764463.1:0-472 GCF_002891405.2 Cryptotermes secundus | reverse complement strand
GTAATCTGATTTGCCGACGTTTCCGAGGAACCTACTGTCGAAAACCTTCCCACACCGTAAATACAATGTGATTATGATGATGTGATGCGATGTGGTCTGGTAGTGTTTACCGACTATTGGTGGAAGACCTGAGAGTTCTCACGGCTGGAATTTGATTCAGTGTAGACCGTCAGACGTTCACCCACGTTTCGAAAGAATGTACTGCCTCAACTTAAGGACAGAAGAGGACAATTATGTGAGGTCTGATGTCCTCACGGCTGTGACTAAAATTACCGTCTTCTGACAACTGACAGTGTAGCCTGTCAGATGTTTACCGACGTTACGAGGAAAAGTACGGACTCCATCTTCGGGGTAAAGCGTAATATACGACAGTCTCCCGATGCAAGGTAATAATGGAGGTCTGTGGCTCTTAGGGCTGTGACTAGGAAGGTTATATGGAAGCACATAGTCTCCACTACATTGAGGATGGAGG
>NW_019764462.1:0-472 GCF_002891405.2 Cryptotermes secundus | reverse complement strand
CCCCCCCCCAACCCCACACCCTTGCCTCGGCTTGGTAGCCCAGCTGTCTTTATCTCTTTCTCTCTGTCTCTTTTCTGTCTCTTGTCCACCCCCTAGCTGTAGCAGTTGTAGTTACTGAATGCTCTCTTTGCCCAGCAACACTGCATCAATGCCACCCTCTTAGACAATCATTGGCCATACAGCAGAATGCAACATTTGAGTGACTCAAATGCCATTAATAAGATTGTTTTTCATTGGAGCCAAACAACTTAATTTTAAAGAGAAACTCTCAACACCCTATCTCTGTCAGTACAGACAGACTAGTCTTCTTAACTGCTTACAAAGGCGCGAACTGTGTGATGGTGGCTAGGTATAGGAGGAGGAGGAGAAAGGTGTTTCCTTGATGGTACTAGGTAAGGTTTTAGGTAGTATGTTCTCGTGCAGCATATTGAAATGTTGCTGATGCGTAGGGCTTGTTAGCAGTGGAGTCACT
>NW_019764461.1:0-471 GCF_002891405.2 Cryptotermes secundus | reverse complement strand
GAGGTGGGAACGTTACCTCTAGACTACGGAGGCCGCTAAGAAAATTAATAAGTTCATAAACACAGAAAGGAAGCAAGAAATTGAATATCTTCAAGTACGGTATTCCTTGCTCTTATCGAATCCTCAAATGTTCGCTCCCCAAGAGCGTACCCCAGTTTTAACTACGCAGTACATATCTTCTGCAGTCCGGTACAGACCCGGGCTCACTGTAGCATTGGCAATGAAGCAGCGATGAATATTAGTTACTGACACCTGCAGAAGACATCGGACATGAGCCAGGGTTGCTGCTTAGAGTTAGGAGAGGGACAGAAAATAAGAGAGCTCTCATCTTGGGAGCAAAAGTGGCTTTCATTAATCCTTCATTGTTAAATTACTCTCTGAAGACTAATGTAAATAATATTCTACTGCCTGAATCCTCATGGCAACTTAGGCATCAGTGTTACAGACAACTGTTGGCATCGTCATGAAAGA
>NW_019764460.1:0-472 GCF_002891405.2 Cryptotermes secundus | reverse complement strand
CACATATACACGGTGCCAAATCTCAGAAGACTGCTTTCTTCATCTACCACATATTTCGGCCTTCATCAGGTATGCACATTCACAGCTAACTGAACTCCTTACACCTTACATGAACTAATGTCAACAACTGGTGTATTTTGTGCCTTCGATTTCATATAGTGGGATGTAATGCTACCATATAAGACTATATTAAAATTTTAAGATAAGGTAAAACTAAGATAAAACTATCCCTGTGACAGGGCATGAAGACCCATACAATTGTGAAGATTTCGAAAATTTTAAATTGTTAAAATTTATTGAATTCTTAAATTCTTCTATTACAGTGTTTTCTTTCAGTAGATATAATTATTTTATTTTAGGTTATTTTTGTGTGTTTATGGATGCTGATGCGGTTATTCACAGATGGCTTGAGTGTATATCAAATGCTATGGTTAGGGATGCCGTCTTGTTTCTCGTTGTCTTCTGTCCTTTG
>NW_019764459.1:0-472 GCF_002891405.2 Cryptotermes secundus | reverse complement strand
CGGGGGATCAGCCCGTCGCCGCCCCGTTACCTGCACAAAGAATAAACGCGGACAGATATTTATGCCTACAGTGGCATTCATCTGAGAGTTTAAGCCAGCAAAGGCAGTTCATGCCTCAGACTGCTGGGCCACTGCGATCGGCGTCAGTAACCTGAGACTAGGACGTCATTTCACTACCCCACGTACTATCGGAGCACTGATATGCAGTTACATCTACCTGCCTACTTCATGTTCTGCAATGACAACCCGCAGCAGGAAGGACACCCATACAAGAGTACAGTCCCCTGCAGACTGTAAGTAATCACTGTGCATCAATAATAATCGTTATAAAAGACTAGAAGAACAGAATTAATCGTATATATTAAGCAGGACGAATATTCTCAGAGATTAAAGGAAAATAAAATAAATTTCTCAAATTCAGAACATTCGTAAATAAGATACCTTCTTCTGGGATGTGGCGCCTTGTAGATCT
>NW_019764458.1:0-472 GCF_002891405.2 Cryptotermes secundus | reverse complement strand
TGTGCTTATGCGATTTTTCAAACTGATCGCGACCTCCGCGTTGTTGGTGTGAGAAGGCTCACCGTGACCGTCACTGCCACCGAGATCGCTTTGGTGTGTGGGAGCCTTAATGTTGCAAACGACACCACATACCACATGGCCTGAAGTATAAAGAATTCAGTGACATGGCTGCTGAGCAGCACACGGGGTTACGTACATCTTGGTTTGTTTCCCTGTAGAGGTTGTACGGTGTCCAATGGTAAGATGATATGACTGCTGAACTGGAAAGACTGAAAACAATCATGGCCCAGTAGGCCTACTCTCCCAGCAGTTCTCGATGTTACTCTTTAGAACTGAGAGGGACCAGCGTTCGGAGGAGTGCAAGAGAAAATTCTCTGGCTGTAAGATAACATGACAGAAAACGGGCGACATAACTACACCCAGCTGTTAAGAGTCCCACAGACCGCAATTAAGAAAATGACCGAAAAAAAAA
>NW_019764457.1:0-472 GCF_002891405.2 Cryptotermes secundus | reverse complement strand
GGTAATAGTAGTTTCCATATCTGTTGATAATATCCTTCTGAAGATATTCTTTTTGACCAAAACATGTCAAGGATGAATAATTAAAATACGCAACTTCTATCAGTCACACTGGACGGTGGTTAAAGACCTTATGTACAATTGCTAGTGTGATGGACCAAGTAAAATTAATCTTCCTAATTATTATAAATTAATTCACCTTCTGTGATAAATACTAACTACATGCATGTAGTGTCAGTACTCGGAGAACAGAAACAGTAACCTGGAAGAAAATATTTTTAACTCATTATTTATGTACTATAGATGTAGCCATACTTTTATGCAGCGCAGCAAAACAGGTGCAAAAATTTGTTGCTACAGTAACTCACAAGTCTGATCGCAAAACTTAAGTTTTTCCTGACATTAGGACAACATTAATTTTAAATTGATTGGTGTTCATCTACACTCATGCTTCTGTTCAGTCCTTGAGAAACAT
>NW_019764456.1:0-472 GCF_002891405.2 Cryptotermes secundus | reverse complement strand
TGTATCAACATTTGTTTAGTGGCTATTGACGTACATATTTCGACCCTTATATTGGGTCATCATCAGGCGTATAATAATACAAGCATTAGTTCTTGAATTGCGTCTTAATTCAATATGGATCAATATTGTGTTCTAATAAGTTTTATATACATAATTTAAAATTACAGTTAAACAGTGAAAGTTGAATTTAAAATTGCACAAAATATTTGTATTATTTATTATCAACCGCTTTAAAACTTTGTGACCGCTCCTGTTTCCGTCCTCAGGTGAGGGGGTTACATCTACTCTCTTGGGTCCCTTAGAAAGAGCTAACCTCAATCATTCGATACAGTTTTCTAAATGTTGTGTTCTCCAGTTTTTAGAATACCGGACGATGGACAAAGCCCAGACACTCAATAATTCTAAGAGATATTTCAGTTCCAACTTACGGATTCACTTTTGATTTGAAATAATTGCATATTGCAATGTTAAC
>NW_019764455.1:0-472 GCF_002891405.2 Cryptotermes secundus | reverse complement strand
CCTGGCAGACTCCATAACTGATCCCAGCAGTGTCTGCAAGCTCATGGATTGTTCAGTGACAGTCTTCATGGATGAGTTCTCAAATTTTTTCAACATGTTCTGTTGTTTTGCTGGTGCTTGGTCACCCTGCACATTTCTCATCTTCAACTGACCTTGAAACATGAGTGCCATTCAAAAACCACTGTCTAGCATAAAGAATGTTCTTGGAAACCCTCACAAAGAATTTCAAGGGTTTTTGTAGTGGATTTGCCAAGCTTCAAGCAAAATTTGATGCAGACACGTTGCTTGATTTTACCATCCATCACAGACAAAACAAAACATGAAATCGAAAAAGCACTCATATAAAAACAATGTGTGTCATGTGGCAGACTGATGTAGTAGGCTTGCAGAAATTGACCTTGGCCTCCCCTCTCATCTTCTTTCACCGAGGCATTTACGACAATAACAGTCCGGGAACTTTCCGATAGAACCT
>NW_019764454.1:0-472 GCF_002891405.2 Cryptotermes secundus | reverse complement strand
CCTCCTACTCTTCTAACTGCCATCTCAAGACTCTCTAGTAACAGCAGCTGATCATTATATAGCCCCGGCACCAGCCACACAGAAAATATGTGTCCTCTCGTTGTTGTGGAAACATTACACAGAGTTGTTACTTGGCAATCGGTCTACATGTCACAGTATTAATTTTTAAAAGAAAATGATTCATTACATATAAATTCATGATACGAGGAGTTAAAGAGGCTCAATGGTCCTCTGGTGCTGAACTCCTGGGCTCTGCCAGCAGATATGGAAACATAACTTGTGTGGTGTTTCCAGGGTGACAGTGGGGGGCCCCTGGCAGTGCAGGAGCAGCAGGATGGTTTCTACAGTGTTGTAGGCATCACCAGCTTTGGGTCACACACAGAGTGTGCCAGCAAATTGTTGCCAGACGTATCAACTCGTGTTACCTTCTACCTGAACTGGATCTACCTCGTGCTGACAGAAGTTTGACTGT
>NW_019764453.1:0-472 GCF_002891405.2 Cryptotermes secundus | reverse complement strand
GGCCTTATTGACAGAGGAAAAAATATGCATATTCTTCACTGCACTGAAACCAATTCTGAAGTCCACTGAGCTTATTCTACCAGTGCCAGAAGCATTATATGCATTTCTGGAAATATAGTTACAAGCATTCTGAACTTCAGCACTAGACTTGGTGGAGGTGAGTGGCCATTTTCATGTCAAAGGGCAAGAAGTCTGACATCTATTTGGACATGGTGGCTGAGAGAAGTCTCTGCCTGTCAGGAATGAGACCCAAATTTCCCAGCCCATGATCAGTCAATATACTGACTGAGCTATCCCAACTATTCCATCCTAACCTGTTCCTGTAGACGCAATGAAAGGCCCAAGAGCCACCTCATAATATCTTTTATTTATATTTTATGGGTAGACTTCAGTTTTGTATCATTTAAATTCTGTCTGGAAATTCTTGAGTGTGCCTTTTAAAGTAAGACATAACACGACACAATGGGTTAGT
>NW_019764452.1:0-472 GCF_002891405.2 Cryptotermes secundus | reverse complement strand
CGGGATCGAATCCGGGCCGCCACGGTTGGAAGTCAGCGACTAACCGCTTGAGCTATTGCGTGGCCAAGTCTTAGCCTTTCTCAGATCTGAATCCCAAAATAGTCCAGTTCTTCAAAGAAGACAGTTTGTGTGACTAACAAAATGAAATAAATTATTAAAGCAGTTACACTAATCTAAATTGTATTTGTTTGCATGATACAGGCTTGTCTGTTCCCACTCATGATATTAGGGCAGCGGTTTCCGGAGCGTAGTGCCCTGGTAGAGGAGTGAGGAGGTACTAACATACTAGCGAGCAATTCATTTTATAATTATGGCTTTTGGTTTTATCTGACATAACAGGCAATCATGTATGATGAATTTTTAAACTGGAGGGTACTTTCTGTTTATTCTGTTGTAAAATGAACTCATAAAATTCTCGATATAAAAACTGGAATATAAATAAGCTTGGATAACTGTGACAGTAGCACCGAAC
>NW_019764451.1:0-472 GCF_002891405.2 Cryptotermes secundus | reverse complement strand
CTGAGAAAAACTACTAAACCTTCGACCATTCGATCTTCAGGACGAGATTTCAACCCGGGACCTCCAATCTATGAGCAGGAAAGTCCAACAAAGAGACCATGGTTTTCACTCAAGGATTAATTGTAAAATAAATCATCATACTCTAACATTTTTGGGGTGTGACTATAGACAAATCACCACAGCACCCGCTAAGTCTTCTTCCAGCCTGTTGTGCCTTCACCAGCTGTTCCCTGGCAACGGCTTCTAACAGTGAAGATTCTTCAGCTTCAAATATTTGAAAACAAGACATAAAACCCACCACCTCGAACACATATGCGCATTGAGGGGACTATGTACATATTAACAGCCTAACCAACATACAGAAGACAGGAGTTTCTTCGTCCACAATTTTAAACACCTAATAACGACCATATTTTTCGAAACATGTAGTGTAAAGCTTTAAAGTGAATAGCTTTTAATAAGTGTTATAGAA
>NW_019764450.1:0-472 GCF_002891405.2 Cryptotermes secundus | reverse complement strand
TATGGCGCCCTGTAGATCCTGTGTGAACCGACGTTTCGGAGGAAACGTATCACTTCCATCTTCAGAGTAGAAAACCCGCGAACGAGGAACCAGCTTGAGTAGGTGGCTGTAACCACACGGCGCCACATCCCAGAAGAAGGTATTCTTCGTTGTTTTATAGTTTTTCTGATATGCACAGCACCAAAACCATTCGGGAGATAAAATAATGCGAAATTACACGAAAGCAAGACACAAGGAGTCGCAGGCAGAACTCACGGCGCCTAATTTGCCACGGCACAGATTTCTAGTCCTACAGATGTGCCAACAACGGGACTCATTGCTTTGTATAGGCCTAAGTTCAGTAGGTATAGCGACATGCTGGACAGCCGGGGTTCGATTCCCGTCAGGGGCAACAAATTTGTCTCTACTCCATAGCGTCCGACCGACTGTGGGGTCCACCCAGCCTCTTAACCAATGCGTACCGGAGGCTCTT
>NW_019764449.1:0-472 GCF_002891405.2 Cryptotermes secundus | reverse complement strand
ATGCGGTCCTCACATGTCATCATGTGTTACAGTTCCTCTGTTCCTCTCCCTTCCATTCGTTGCCACGAAACGTGGGGCAGCACCGTGATACCTCCAAGCGTGTTCGTTGCCATGAAACGCGTTTTAACAATCCGTTATCTAGCGATGGATCATGCCATCGCAGTGTTTTTGGAATTTAAACATAGGATTTAACGTAGGCTAAGGATAGCTGACGCCTCCTAATCTCAAATTTCTCTTAAATTTTCCCTCCCTGATTATAAATCGCTAAGAAGCGTTTGTAATTATCGTTAGTCTCAAGGGTTAGTTCCAGTGATCTGGTCCATACACGTTTTTCAACATTCCTGTTTTCTAACGAGCCGTAACTAAAAGAGACCCAAGATAGCTCAGTCGGGGTAGTGACCAGGCTACGGATTGGACGACCGAAAAATCGGGGTTCAAGTCCTTGTAGGGGTAAGAGACTTCTATCTCCTCC
>NW_019764448.1:0-472 GCF_002891405.2 Cryptotermes secundus | reverse complement strand
AAGGAGACGAGACGGTATCAGAGGAGGGGACATGACGTAATGAGAAAAAGTCTATTTTTAATCTAAAACTCGGCAGAAATAATTAGTTTCGGTCGCATAGAATCATCATTTCCATTAGTATAATTGTTAATCCAAATATTGAAATAATTAGAGCGACTGGTTTCACCATTTATCGGTCAAATTAAGAGCAATGTGCAACATTTCCATTTTAAAAATTTGAATTTTT
Source organism: Cryptotermes secundus (assembly GCF_002891405.2). NCBI lineage: Eukaryota > Metazoa > Arthropoda > Insecta > Blattodea > Kalotermitidae > Cryptotermes > Cryptotermes secundus. Next base: position 246 of record NW_019764448.1, on the reverse strand, counting down.
GTTCGGTTCTGGTATGGCACTAATTACGAGTTACATTATCATAAACAATAACACTGTGACATATTCTCTCAAAGCAAGAACTGTGGCTCAACGGCCGGCCGTTATTGGGTAGCGAAACGCAAACAAGAGAGAAATGGTGTTTTCTGTGCAGTCCTCGTCTATGTCTGCTCTTGCAACAGTGGAATACGTCATGCCGTCTCCAAGAAATAATTACACTGCAACAGAGGAACGGTGTTTTATACGCGG
>NW_019764447.1:0-472 GCF_002891405.2 Cryptotermes secundus | reverse complement strand
CGAGGGTTTACTCTACGTGTTTCGGCCACTCATCAGCCATCTTCAGTTACACCTGTATGTTGTCTCAAGATGGTGCAGTCAATTGTTCTCTAACATAAAATTAATTAGTAAAATTAAAAAAATGAATAATTAAACGTTGAAGTTGATGGTTAAAATGTTAATTTTTTAGTTTAAACCCTTCATTAAAAATCATGAACATTATATCGGGACAACACGAGAGAAAACAGCAGTGTAGATGCAACAGGGACGTTAGTAAGACCAAGTGTACCAATTTAATTAACCTCCACGTCATAAAAACTTAGATTTTAACTATCACCTTAAACTTTTAATTTTTTAACTTCAATTTTTAGTATTTAATTAATGCTCCACTCAACAAGATAATACGGTGCAGCAGTTTACAGCGTATTGTTATACATGATGTCGGCGTGTTAGGTAAAAACCTGTTTTACCGACAACATGAAACGAATGTAAT
>NW_019764446.1:0-472 GCF_002891405.2 Cryptotermes secundus | reverse complement strand
ATTTTGTTTTTTCACTAGAATTTGTGGCTGTGTCATACACCAATCATGTGTACTGTGGTTAGGAAGGAAAGAAATTGGGGAGCCAGTTGTAGCATTGTGAAACACTGGTCTTCAAGTGAATGAAAAATGTTATGTTAAATGTATTTTCATCGAAGGAATCATTTATAAAATGGCAAAATTCACACTGTGCGGTAATTAGATAGCCACCATATTTCACTCTGAAGGCTGCAACTGCAACATATCAAACATACAGAAAACCTTATTTTAGATTCTTTTAGTATATGCTGCAGTTGTGTGTGGCATTGTTCATTGCTTGATGTGGTAAGGTATTTTATTGAGTGCTGGCTAAACTTCTTTCTTCAGGTCATGCTACTCCCAGGTTCCTTTATATCACAGTTTCTTTATTAGTGTCAGTGGTTGGTTTTAGTATAACAAGTTATCTGGAATAGGTACTAGGACCAAAACCTTAAAT
>NW_019764445.1:0-469 GCF_002891405.2 Cryptotermes secundus | reverse complement strand
GGGAAGCCAGCGACTAACCGCTTGAGCTATGGCGCGGCCTGCCAGTATCGATACTCGAATCAAATGCATTATTGATTTTAAATAACTGTAAAGGCAAGGATGATTACATAGGAATTAAAATGTTTAAACATAATGGTTAAGCACAGTTATTTGAGAAGAAATTAGGACTTTATGTTACGTGAAATTTTTCCTTAGTGAGCTACAAATGTACTTATTAGGTAGTGCATGTTTGTCGTCATCAGGTGACGCACGGAAGTGCACAGCCTGAACTTTTACGTTAAAAATGAAAAGTAATTAATAGCAAAAATAAGCACCGAAACGTTTGTACCTTGTACAGTGGTGCAATGGGCTTACGACTTGACGCTTTCCAGAAAACGGCTCATAAGTCGAAGAATCGAAGTTTAGTTCATAATAACATGGGATATGCAGGGTCATGTAGCTCTGCACAAAGAGAAAAGCCTCATAAGCA
>NW_019764444.1:0-472 GCF_002891405.2 Cryptotermes secundus | reverse complement strand
GGCTACCGTGACCGGCAATTTACGTATTTAGGTAGTGCGAATTTGATGTGAAATTTATTCTTTTACAAAGAAAGTTATACATATTCGAAATGCATAACCCTCCCATGATTTGAAGATATTCTCTCTTTACTTGACATTTCCCCCACCATCTTCCTGACAAGTTGTTCATGCCAGCAGAAAAAAAATATGAGCTTATACGAGTACTTATTTTGTGGTCAGTTCTGGACACAGTTTAACGGCTCTCCTCCAATTCTCACCTTCATTGGGCCTCACGCGAGGCCAATTCGAGGCTGAAGGAAGGGTGGTTGATGATTTATAAGCTGATCGTCACTAATGTAACCTTCGTCAAATTTTCCGTTAGTCAACGAGAGCTGTCATGCAGTTGGAAGAATTTGACAGCTCCTCAGATCACTTCTATCGAGTCCCTAGGTTTAAATCGTTCAGAAGCAAGTTACTGTAATGCTGAGGCCGC
>NW_019764443.1:0-472 GCF_002891405.2 Cryptotermes secundus | reverse complement strand
CAATATCCGACGCTATGTACATGACAATATCATTCTGCAGACCTCACACCACTGTACTTTCTCCCGTGGGTTCACTCGAGTCCGTGGTGTAGGACAACCTGTCGCGAAATATTGCTGCGCATTAGGACAATATCCCTGCCACGTGCGCAGTCATTATTACACCAGCAACATTGCGAACTGCACGCCGTTAGCATATTGCACCGGATTCACGTATGTAACAAGATGGACGCTAGTTCCAACACTTATTGCAGTTAATGTACTAAACTTTGTGATGTTCCATATATGTAGACTTCCCAGAGCTGACCACACTGCAACGTTGTTTCCATGCGAGTACATAAAAATCCAGTGGTTTCATTCACGCTGTGTCTCTGTCTCCTTCAACACCACAACACCATCTTGCCATCTTTGTAACGTCGCCGTTAACTACAGATATGTCAAGGATGCGGTGAAATAACGGCTCGTCTTTTTTTTT
>NW_019764442.1:0-471 GCF_002891405.2 Cryptotermes secundus | reverse complement strand
TTAAGGTGTTCGAAAGGCCGCTTCAGGATCTTACGGAAAAAGTACATACTGGGCCGGGCAAGGCTAGGCTCGGGTTGGAAACAAGGAATAAAAGAGTAATTTCTCACCGACCATTCTCAACGACGACGTAATAAGGAAAATCAGAAAGTCTAGAAATTAACGCTTTAACACAGATAAAATTTCTACCTAACACATAAAGAGAGCCGGAATAGCAGGTGCTGCTGCATCGAGGGAATTGCCAACACCAATACGTAAACACAGGAGCAAATAATTGTTTTTCCAAAGAACAGGTTTTGTATTTCAGAATAATTTGATATGTTGGCGGTGACAAATGCAATGTTCACATTGTACTCAGTCTCTATAGCACAAAAGAATTTGAATTAGAGAAGTTAAGACTCCACGCATTCTTAAATTCGGCACAATATGGAAATCATAAATTTACGCTCCGGCCGGTTTATTTCCGGAGAGAGA
>NW_019764441.1:0-471 GCF_002891405.2 Cryptotermes secundus | reverse complement strand
AAAAAAATACTTTAAAATTCTCCAGTATTTGATACAAACGTTTTCATTACTTAACCATTCTGGAAAATAATGCACATTCCTATGTTCTGTTAAGCGACAATAGAACATCAGAGTTGGCGCTTACCCCATAGAAAACATCGTTTCCAACAACTTCTGTATTGTTGTGTTCATACCCGTCGCAACGAGAACATATTTACTGAGCCGTTACCTAGCAATGGTCATCTCATAGGTTAGACTCTTCCGGTGTTCAGGCGTCATGTCGCAGTAATTAAATGGACCAAGAAGAATTATGTTACGAGGACGTGAATATTATTTATCTGGCCTTGGACTGAGTCCAGTGGCAGGTTTTTGTGAAGACGGCAGTAGCATTTTTGAGTCCCATAATAGAAATAGGGACGTTCCTTGACCAGATGAGCGACTGCCGGCTTTTGAAGAATGAATCTGCCAATGAAGTTAGTTCATACCTAAATA
>NW_019764440.1:0-471 GCF_002891405.2 Cryptotermes secundus | reverse complement strand
ATAAATGTTTTCTCGTTCTTGGAGAATCCGTAGCTCAGTCGGTATAGCGACGGAGTAGGGCCTGGACGGCCGGGTTTGACTCCCGGCAGTGCAAGATTTTTCTGTCCTCCACAGTCTCCAGACCGTCTCTGGGGATCACCCAGACTTCTAGCCAATGGGGACCGGGGGCTCAGCAGTAAAGCGGCCGGGGTGTGACGCTGACCACTCACCTCCGTCTAGTACCGAGGTTGAGAATCGTGGAACTATACCTCCACTCCTCGATGTCATCATGGCATAGTGCTTAATTAACTAAGAACAGGGACAATTTTACCTTTTACCTCACTCAAGACCCCTTCCTAAAATGCCCCCGGTCGCATAGCCGGCGACATATTCATGTCAGTAGAATCATTGATGTCACGATTTCACCACTTGAGCCACCTACCCTCGTTTGATTCCTATGGTTTCTAGCAGAGGCTTTATGTGTTAAGCTGT
>NW_019764439.1:0-471 GCF_002891405.2 Cryptotermes secundus | reverse complement strand
GGAACGTTGCGGTTGAGTGGTCAGCACTCTCGCTTAGTTTTCAGGAGGTCCTGGATTCAAATGCAGGCACGGAAGCCAGCCAACCTGGCCGAGGTTTTTCGTTGCGTTCCTGAACCCCTCCATGGTTAATTTCGGGTGACTGCCTTAAGTTTAGCAACGAGAGATTCCACATCATTTACACCGCGTCCTCTATTATTGTATTCACAGCACGGTTCCATAGATACTAAAGTTACCCGATGGTTCCCTGCGTATTCATTGCAGTGGGAATATGTTTATCGAGTCGTTGCCCAGCAATGGATAAACATGTCCCAATATGTCTTTTTGATGGCCATACATTATGAAGCTGATAATTATGTAATTTTCTCTACCTCCATATTACATCTGACCTCATAAATCGAATCTTAAACTCGAAGATACATATCACTAAGCAAACAGAGCTATCTGCACAGGCACGAGATGTTTTCAATTACG
>NW_019764438.1:0-471 GCF_002891405.2 Cryptotermes secundus | reverse complement strand
TTGAGAAATGTACAAGATAATTTGGGTGGGAAGCTTGAGAGGAAGATAAAACTTGCGAAACCTAGGGGTACATGGGAGGATATTACTGAAACAAAGAGTAAAGAAGTAGATGAGTTTTGATTGGATTGAAGTGATGCAAGACAAGGTCTCTTTGCGAGAGCTTCTCATAATGGTACTTTCGGACTCCATGAAAAGTCGTACATATCTTGGCCAGCTCAGCTACTATGAGTTTCTGAAAGATTTTATTCCATGGGGACACAAATGTTCTAATTTGTTTTCGGAATGTTTCATGTTAAACTAAATTCTTCTGAGTAAGTGATATGTAGGAAACTCAGGTACGTTTGGCTGCCTCTTACGTAACGCAGTAGATCGAAATGGGCAACAGAGCCTTATCTCCACCTGAGCACGGTTGAGGCTCTTTAGAATTAGCAGTCGCGCTGTAGAATGGATAAAAGAGAACTTGAAACACAG
>NW_019764437.1:0-471 GCF_002891405.2 Cryptotermes secundus | reverse complement strand
TTTCATGATATGGAGGAAAACTCAAATTATGTACTGCTGTTGCCATATGACAGAAAACACAAACTATGTTCTTCTGTTTCCATGATATGGTATAAATATCAAACTACGTTCTGCTGTTGCCATGATATGGGGAAAAATCAAACTATGTACTGCTGATGTCATGATAAGGGAGAAAAATCAAACTATGTTCTGCTGCTGCCATGATAAGGAAGAGAAATCAAACTATGTTCTGCTGTTGTCTTGATATGGGGAAAACTCAAATTATATTTTCCTGTTGCCATGGTAAGGGGGAAAAATCAAACCATGTACTGCTGTTGCCATGATGTGTTTGAGAACTCAAACTATGTTCTGCTTTTGCCATGATATTAGGGAAAACACAACCTATGTACTGCAGATTTCATGAAATGAAGGAAAAGTCAAATTATGTACTGCTGTTGCCATGATTTGGGGGAAAGCTCAAACTATCTTCTG
>NW_019764436.1:0-471 GCF_002891405.2 Cryptotermes secundus | reverse complement strand
CATTCCACTAATTTCTTATTCCTCTTGTCTAGGTCTGCTTTATACATATCGTATGTGCAACCGGATACAGAAGTATTCAAATTACCTTGCCAGCTCATGAAACTTAAATTTCAATGAACATGTTAAAGCAAGCGGATCAGCTGGTGTTGCTAACTCTTATACACCTTCAATGTGAGGGTGTAAACTGGGTTCAATGAGCAGAGGACGTGGTAAAATGGCGGGTTCTTGTGGACATTGTAATGAACTTCCGACCTTCAAGAAGTTTCTGAAGCAAGCCTCTGGTATATCAGGTCAGAAAAGGTGAAGCTACCCCAATAATATGTAGTGGAGGTCCATGGGGTTGTGGGACGTCGAGGCTCCCACAATTTACAGACAATCGACTCACAGGTGAAGGTGACGTCAGTCTTACCTGTTGGCTGCCCTGTACCCTCAGGAAAATTTCTGGTACTCTGTTCTGTTAGAGTCTGAGTC
>NW_019764435.1:0-471 GCF_002891405.2 Cryptotermes secundus | reverse complement strand
GTTATGGATTATCAGAATATTTTTAGGGGCTGAAATTCCTGATCTGTTGGTTTAGGAGGATTGAAGACAACAGTAAAGAACTAAGGGCAAGTCAGTCACGAGAGGAATACAAAGGGTATTTTAGTAGGGTAAATTGAAGGGCCTGTGTGGATACAAATAGAATGTTTAGATGGATGTTGGGTGAAATGGAAACAAGGGGCGGGGTGTGGGCAGGATTATTTTATTATTTTGATGGAGTGAGACCATTTGGTACTTTGGCTAGTTGTAGATTGTTGTACCAATCCTAGATGATTGTGATTGTATAGCAGTTGGTGGAACGAAGAGACTTGGGGGAAATCGAAGTACTTTGGGAAAATCTGCCGATGTTCCACATGTGGCCACCACAAATCCCGCATGACGAGGCCCGGGAAGTTAGCGGAGGACTCGTGTAGTTGAGAATAATGCAGTGAGGTTGTGGGTTCCATGAAATGG
>NW_019764434.1:0-471 GCF_002891405.2 Cryptotermes secundus | reverse complement strand
AAAATTAGAGACTTGTATAGACGAATATATTAAGTTAAAGAGTATTACAAACCTAGAACTAAATGGAAAAGTGTGAGAACACTGATCTGCCTGCAGATTCCCATAACATTTTGGTTATAAGGAAGAACTATTTCTCTCTGCTACTGAATGTACACAACGCTAGTGATGCTAGGTAGATGGAAATACACGTACATACAGCTGAGCAGCAGTACCTGAGCCTAGTCCTTTGGGGGAAAGATTGCTATTAAAAAGTTCAAAAAAGTACAAATCGCCAGATATTGATCAAAGTCTGGCAGGAATGATTCAAGCAGGAAGTAGAACATACGTCCTGAGATCCATGAACTCGCTACTTATGTTTGTAATATGGAGGAACTGCCTTAGCTGCGGAAGGAGTCTACTACTGTATTAATTTGCAAAAAGAGCGATAAAACTAACTGTAGTAACAGTCGAGCCATATCACTGTCATCAACT
>NW_019764433.1:0-471 GCF_002891405.2 Cryptotermes secundus | reverse complement strand
ACTCGCAGTTCTCTCTTGGTGTTCTACGAGGCTACATTCCTAAAGGTTTTAGCACAAATATACGGTATGCATATGTTTCCCCCAGTTCCAAATTTCTCGGGCCGTCTTTTTCTTAAAGAAGCAACGCATTTCCGATGCAAATAACAGAAGGGAGTGTTATATAGTTAATTAATATAAATTAATAAGAACCTCAACAATAATCACAGGATAAGTATTTTAAGTATCAAAAAAGAAGGAATAAGTGACTACACATTCGGAATTAATGCTGTTTAATCCCAGATTTCAGCAAATGTACAAGAACAAGTGTCAATGCTTTGGTTCAATGCCGTCTATATCCAACTTCGTTTACTATTCTAACGTTTTTTTTGACACTATATCTTTTTGGTCTAACCGACCATCTTCATATGTACAGGTTGTTCTGATTAAGGAATCTGCTTTTCACTGTAATGCTTTTTGTTTCTCTTATGTTTC
>NW_019764432.1:0-471 GCF_002891405.2 Cryptotermes secundus | reverse complement strand
AGGATTTATTCAGTCTTGAAAATATGAATATTTGATTTATATGTAAAATTGTTTAATTGCATCATGGTAAAGTGACACGTTCTCAAGCGTCCCTTGGGCCGCACGCAGATGTAATTGGTTAGGTAAATGCATTTTGCGTTGTGGTACGTGTTCAGAATACCAATAGAGTACATCTCCCCTTTAAGTACGTCTTCACAATGGGCAGCCCAACAGAGATGTATTCGTTCCTATGGAATAGGAGTCACCTCAATTGAAAGTGCTTTGGACGTAGCATCTTCAGCATAGTAATCCAGTAGCATCCTCTCTTGTTAAGATTTGAAGTTGTAATATTCAGTAACGTATCTGTAGTCTGCTACATGACCAACATATATTCGAGCATGAGTCGGTATAGCGACTAGCTACTGGCTGGGCGACAGAGGGGTCCGTGTTCGAGTCCAGGTGGGGTCAAGAATTTTCACTTCTCCATGTCGT
>NW_019764431.1:0-471 GCF_002891405.2 Cryptotermes secundus | reverse complement strand
GCCTATACACGCACGCGGCCTATACATGCGTAAATACGGTATGCATTATGATTTTGGAGACTATCCCTTGTCCTGTTCTTATCTAAAATAGTCCTGTTTATATTCTAAAACACAGATAAGAACAAGACAATGTACAATGTCTAAAAAACATAATATTTGTATTAACTTTTAGAACTTATTTAGTATTAAAAACAAGTTGACCACTCAGTTCTCTGAAATCCTCAAGCTATATTTCGTTTCAGACCTCGGAAACTTTAAGAACTACCCTGGAAAAGTTCAGCTAATGCTTATGAATCATTACTGAAATCATACCGACCGTATTTTATTTATCTTCTTCTGAAAACTTATATTTTTTCATTATTTTATTCGTTGGAAGAATTTTTACTAAGCAATATTTCGGACCTCAAATATTTTATCGCTTCCAGTCTGAGTATTGCATTACCAGAAATTACAAAATTATGTTCCATATTT
>NW_019764430.1:0-471 GCF_002891405.2 Cryptotermes secundus | reverse complement strand
TCTGGTAGAATTTAACAATGCTTTTGATGAATATTTGTAAACTTTGGCCAGACTACACATCACATCGAGAAAGATGATAATCTTTAGTCACTGATGTGAGGACCTCAAATGTAGGATAGAAACTATGTATGCGTGTGCATGCTTGTTTGTATATGTAAATTGGACATTATATGTTTGCTGTAATTAATGACAAATTTTAATTCTAATCAGAAGTGCCTGCCGGGAGATACGGCTGACAGTGGAATGGACACAATGTCGACGAATACTCATTCACAGGAAACAAGAGACAGTTTTCAGACTGTTAATGAACAGGTATCATGTGATACATTACCTCCAGCTTGGAAATATCATCCTAAAGGAGTGTGTGAAGCATTAAAGACAGATATGCAACCGGACAGTAATGAAGAAGCCATGAAAAAGGAAACAGTTAAGATTATATCCAGGTAGGCTTTTCTGGATCTTCATTGCCCT
>NW_019764429.1:0-470 GCF_002891405.2 Cryptotermes secundus | reverse complement strand
TTTTTTTTGTTCGTGTCTGTTCGAATTTTAATGCAACCCGAAATGTTCATTGCCATGTTCACGGCAGCTCACCCACCACTGGAGCTTAGCTGAGTCAGATGAATCCAGTCTGCACTCAGCACCCTGCATGTTCGAAATTATCGTACTAATTATACTCACATCTATGCTTAGGTCTCTAAAATGGTCTTCAGGTTTTCCAACCAACATATTATGTGCATATCCCCACATCCTGAAGCATATGATCTGATCACAGTATGCTGCAGAGTATCAGTTATGAATGTTCTCAGTATGTAATTTTTCCACCCTTCTAGTGCCTTCTTTTTCTTACGCACTTTGTTCTCAGACACCCTGAATCTATGATCTCACCTTCAACAACTATAGTTCATTATATTTTCCTGTCTGCCGATCACAGTGGCCGCGCGGTCTATTGTATTGTATTGGAGAGGGTGGGTTTCCCCATGCACTTAGGC
>NW_019764428.1:0-471 GCF_002891405.2 Cryptotermes secundus | reverse complement strand
CTAGGCAATTCCAATTTCAATTCCAGGACTTCTTCTTCTTCTTCTTCTTCTTCTCATCCTTGCCCTGTCGAAATTTCGTTCGCACCCTTCCTCTTTCTCTTCGTCCAGTCCTTCATATCTTCTTGCTTTATCTCATTCGTATAAACTCTTCGTCTCCATTTGCATCCATTTCGTTTTACTTCTTTGCTTGTGCCATCTTCTTTCAGCTTCCCTTCCCCCGTCTCATCCTCTCTGCATGCACTTCTAAATCCATCTCCTGCACAACGAATTGGTTCCCCATTTCCATGCAAGAGAACCCGAGACCGACGCTTCGCCTGTATCCACTAACAGCGCTAGACCCATACTTCACGTGCGAGATTTATAATCCATTTAAAAAACATGTCAGTCTTTGTGATCAATCAGTTATTTTCCATAAGTAAATTAAATGTTGTTAAGTGTCTGTCGCAGGTGGGCAGGTCATGTAGCACGAAT
>NW_019764427.1:0-471 GCF_002891405.2 Cryptotermes secundus | reverse complement strand
AATATTTTTACATATATAAAGGTATTTAACCTCTCAGTAGGTATAGCGACGGACTAAGGGCTGGACGGCCAGGGTTTGAATCCCGGAAGGGGAAAGATTTTTCTGTTCTCCACAAAGTTCAGACCAGCTCTGAGGTCCACCCAGCCTCCTGTCCAGGAAGTACCTGGGGCTCTTTCCTCGTGGATAAAGCGGCCTGAGAGTGAAGCTGGCTACTCACCTCCATTTAGTATCGAAGTCAAGAATAGTGGAGCTATACCTGAACCCTCCCATATATCTACTTAACAAAGTATTTAACCTCTATCACTGTGGAAGCAACAGCCGAGTTAAAGTAGCTGAAATGAGTATTCAAATCTGTAAGGCGTTCTTTGCATTAATGTCCAAAGTGGAAAATTTGAAGGTAGCTGTGTTACTCCCCCTCTCATCGTGTCTCGTACCCCAAGCCAGACAATGGATTCCGAGTTAATTCCGTGT
>NW_019764426.1:0-471 GCF_002891405.2 Cryptotermes secundus | reverse complement strand
TTCTTCAGCTACTAACTCCTACCGGCAACTGACTACTCCACCAAACAGCACGGACCATGCAGCACAGAAAACATAGTTCTACACAGAGCGTGTAGCCTAGCAAACAACCTCGGCGCCGACCACACAGAGAATACCTTTCATTCTTGCCGCGTGTTTATTGGTCCCTTAGCAAGCAATGGATTGTTTCCAAGAATTGTATCTCCGCGGAAACGTGTTTGCCAATTCGTTTCCTGGAAACTCCCACATGTCTCAATGTATTTGGACGAGACACGATAGGAAAACAGTGACATGTTAAACAATGTATAAACTGCTTCAATCCTCACCAGAAATGGTGAAAACATTTCTGTAACGAGTCACTTGTTTCAGTCAGTCCTGTAGGCAACAAAGTAACGCACACGCGAAGCTATGCGGTTCACACTTCGTCACAACGTAACGTAATGATAATCTGATATTCGAGTATTATGTGACGAT
>NW_019764425.1:0-471 GCF_002891405.2 Cryptotermes secundus | reverse complement strand
TTTTCTTTTTTTGGGGGAGGTGATTTTTTCTTTCGTTGGAATGAAATCAATTTCTATCAACTACGGAATTTTAAGCACTGTGTATATTTGAAATTTTCTAGCTGTTTCTTTTTTAAATGGCCGATCACGATGACCACGCGGTCTAAAGAATGAACTGTCTTCGCTCGCTTGAACACTGAGATCATGGGCTCGAAACCCACTCAAGGCATGGTTGTGTGTCTGCCTTTATTAAGTGTTGTGTTGTTTTGTGAGTAGGTAGCGGCCTTACGACGGACTGGTCCCCCGTCCAAGGAGTCTTACCGACTGCGTAAAAAGGATTACGACACTGAAGAAGAGGCCAGGGCCCAACAAAGGACTGTAGAGCCATTGTTGAATGAATGAATATTTGCAGTGTTCTACGTTCATTTATTATCAATAATATAGGTGTAAAAATGGATATATTTTATTGATAATAAATGAACGTAGAACACT
>NW_019764424.1:0-471 GCF_002891405.2 Cryptotermes secundus | reverse complement strand
TTGTTGAATAATCCATAAATTCCTCTCGTAATATGTTCTGGTTACAGTGTTTCTGTAGGATGGTTGCGAGTACATCTGTTGTTCTGAATTCTGTCGCTCAAGCTTAAAATAATTAGTTCTCTTTTAATTACATTTATAATTAAAGCTTTTAATTTACAATATTGTCACGTATAAGGGAGTACGCGTGACGAAAATAACTAGCTCTTTTTCGGATGATTGGATTTATTGGCACTTCGATTACAATTTCTTAATTACAATTAATAGATCGATACTGCTGATTTACACAATTTATTGTTCACCGCTGCACACCCACGAGGATTCTTGGTTTCCACTAGTCGTCTCCTAGCAAAGATCTCAACAAAGAAACTATCACTTAAAATAACTCTGAAACCTTCCTAATCTCTACTCAATCTTCACAACACTACACTCTCGTCCTTGTGCTCTCAACTGCTGAACCCTCCTGGACTCTCT
>NW_019764423.1:0-471 GCF_002891405.2 Cryptotermes secundus | reverse complement strand
AGCAGGAACCTAAATAGCTTTACAACCTCTACACATACAGTAAGCTACAAAAGGTTGCTCTACAGTCAAGGGACGAATTAGCAGGATCGTTCGCTGGCTGAGCTGTTTTCCGGGAGCAAGTAGCGAGTTCCCTCAGAGTAGGTCGTGATTCCTCTGGGTGATGGCGACCACCTGAGGAATAACGACCAACAGGTTGGTTAACCAAGGCTACGTGCACACACATGATCTGACGGACAAACATTGCTTCCATGATGCAAGATACGCAGGTGTTCCATTTGTTACTTGATACTCACTATTCTCAAGTGAACTCAAACGTGGTGAGCGCATGCCTCTGTCCACGTGTTGCTTTCCAGGACTGCAACGACAGGAGTTCTCAGAGACGGGCAATAACATTTGTGCTCCTCATCAAATGCTACTCAGGTTATTTTGTGTGTCCTTAGAACAACAATACAAGTAGTTCAGGCAATACAG
>NW_019764422.1:0-471 GCF_002891405.2 Cryptotermes secundus | reverse complement strand
GACTGTAACAGACTGAGAAGACCTAGTGTGTCCTATAGTGATTTGGGAAGCGTGTAGAACAGCGAGAGCATGATCCTAACTTGTAGTTACAAGTTGTAAGAGTTCAATAAATCCAATAATAAATCCAAACCGCATCTACAGTCACTAAAATCTTGATAGTATGTATATTAGTATTTCATTATGAAACTATTGTGCTTTGCACTTGATTCTGATTATACAGAGAATTTTGTGATGCAATTATCTGATTTCAGCTGACTTCTTACTTTATTTTTATCTTCCATTTTATCATAAAAACTATTAAGCACCACTTTTTACTAATTAATAAGACATATTCTATACAGAAAACAGTAGAGAGCTACGTGACTTTGATAGATTAGAGGAGCAGGGAGCTGAATTTAACCAACACAATCCCTATTCATTCTTTCCCTGACACAAGCATACACACTAAAATTAAATTTATTGAGACACTCT
>NW_019764421.1:0-471 GCF_002891405.2 Cryptotermes secundus | reverse complement strand
CGGTAAGATCACGATGAATTGATGTGAAATTATTTAGTAAGTGATGGGGTTCTTAGTTACTGGCGTGTGTGTTATCCCTCACACAGACAGTATGAGACTGTAGGCGTGTCTACATAGACCCGAATGCGACATGATTAAAGGGCAAGATAAAGTTAAAATTATCCCTGCGCTTAATTAATTAAGGACCACGCCAAGAAGACTTATGGGGGAGTGGGACTGTAGCTCCATAATTCCTTACCTTGGCACTAGATAGACGTTAGTGGTCAGCTTCACGTCCCGACCGCTTTGCTCTCGGGTAAATAGCCCACGGCATCCAATGCATAAGAGGATGGATGGGCCCCACAGCCAATCTGAACGCTACGGAGAAGAGAAAATCGAACCCCGTCTGTCCAGTCCGTAGCCTGTCACTATATCGACTGAGTTATCCTTGCCCCGTTGAGTATAGGGAGGGGATGCAATTGAATTTTTTTT
>NW_019764420.1:0-470 GCF_002891405.2 Cryptotermes secundus | reverse complement strand
CCCCACCCTGGGAAGCTGATAGTCGCTCTGATACTGAAAATACACTATTCCTACCATTTTATGGAACTCATTAGCGCGTTAACAAGATCCCGTCTTATCTTCCCATCATTGGACAGACGAATCCAATCTGAACATCCCTGTAATATTTCTTGAAGGTTAATTTTAATGGCATCCTATAATGCACGCTTAGGTCTTTCTACAGATCTCCTCGCTTTGACCTGTCTTCAATCCCATGCGGAATAAGACAAAAATATGACAAAAGCGAACACAACCAAAAACCAAAATAAAGCAAACAAGTGCAATCCCCACGATCTGACAGTATTAACAAAGCCGTATCATCTCTCTCTTTTCACGGCGAAGCATGCGCAAAAGCACAGTTCGTGAACACGTAGTCGAACCATGTATCTAGTCTGGAGCATACAAAGTTAAGAAACGCCGTGGCTTGTCAGCTACACAATGCATAGAGCGGA
>NW_019764419.1:0-471 GCF_002891405.2 Cryptotermes secundus | reverse complement strand
GGCTTTACCCCGGTGCCCAGTGGGTAAGAGGCTGGGCTCCAGAACTGCTCTGAACGCTACGGGGAGGAGCCAAAATATTTTCCCTATAATGAATTTAACTCCAGCCGTCGTGCCCTAGTTCGACGCTCTACCGACTGAGCTGAGGAAATATTCATAATAACACGGTTTTAATGTAATTTAGTGTTTTGTTGAATTTTATGACGTAGGAATGAACACGGGCAGGATGCAAATCTTATGAATAAGATAATGACTCATTTTCTATTCCGCACATCCATCGCAAAAGATCTAGGAGTCGTACCTCGTCTACAGCAACTTACAGTGGCAGTACAGGGCAGAATGGGGATGCGGACACAATGAAGCAGTTTAGTCGCATACAAATGTGCACCTGGATTGGGGTTGTGAGGACTCCCTCTTTTTTGTTGTGCATGTGTGCCGCATATGTCCAAATTCTGAAAAAGAATATTTTTTTTT
>NW_019764418.1:0-470 GCF_002891405.2 Cryptotermes secundus | reverse complement strand
CTCGGAGGCGCGATACATGTCCGACTGCTCTTTCGGCTGGTCTCTGCCTAGGATTTTACCAGCATATTATAAAAAAAGAAGTGTACGCATCTTTACGGATTTCTGAAGTCTCTCTTTGTCACACAGAGGGGGATGACATAGGCAGTATTCAGGATTTCCTTGGTTCGAATCTAGCCTGCGACACCGGTCATCTTGATTAAGTTATGTCGTGGATTTTCTCGGCCCTGTCAGCAAACGGTGGGATAACATCTCGATTAGGTCACGGCCACTTATTTCAAAATCATGTTCACTTCTGTAATTCTACGGTTCGACCCTGTGTAGTCAAGATTAGTGGTTCTCAACCTTTGTGAGACAGCGGCCGGCGGTTGAGAAACACTGGTCTCGATACAATGCCGTACCAAAGCCGGTGACGGTGGCCTTGCGGTCTAAATCAGAGGTCTCCAAACTTTTCGAACCGCGGGCCACATTAG
>NW_019764417.1:0-470 GCF_002891405.2 Cryptotermes secundus | reverse complement strand
TCCCCAATAGATATGTGTCACTGAGCATTATATTGCAGTGTTTGGCACTCTTATTCAGGAGGTCCTGGGTTTGGATCACAGCCCAAAGACTGCGGGTCCAAACTGAGGCACAGGTATGTAAAAATTTAAAATATTTTTGTATCTCATACTGCCTACTTTGCTTAATTTTTGTGTGATATCTTCATTGTAGGGTACCCTCCAGAAGTTTGTGGATGATTTGTTTGAAACAATCTTCAGCACAGCTCACCGAGGAAGTGCACTACCTCTGGCCATCAAGTATATGTTTGACTTCTTAGACGACCAAGCCCTCCAACACGGTATCTCTGATCCAGAAGTTGTTCATACTTGGAAAAGCAATAGGTAAGAACATTCATCACATTGGAGGATATTGTCACGTGTTGGGTAGGTCACGCGCAACAAATAATTTCACACCGTCTTGGATATAGCGAATTTATTGAACACTTGCTCTC
>NW_019764416.1:0-470 GCF_002891405.2 Cryptotermes secundus | reverse complement strand
ACAAATCTCACTTGACCAGACCCGGGATCGAACCCGGGACGCCGCAGTAGGAAGCCAGTGGCTAACCTCTTGTGCTATGGCGTGGTCCATTATAGCACGAAAACATCATCTCCCATTCATAAGGATAGGAGCAATGGACTGGGGTTCATTAACTGACAGTTAATGAAATCGGGCTGTGAGGTGGTTTGGTAACAGGAAAGAGGGCCAACAGTTTCTCCCATAACGTTCTTGTTCGTAGGAATGATTTCAAGACAGAGGCTATATTTTCCTCATAAATTTCAATTTACATCCGCTAGACTACACAGTGCTATGTCTCATATGACAGAAACCTTTGATTAGAAGTTGACACTGAAGTTCGAAAAGTGAATGGGCATAATTTGCACTCTTGTCACAAGTAAAAATGCCTAGTTAGTTGTCTGAAGTTTTGAAAGAAAGCACGTTGCATCGCCATGCCATATTCTGTTTTGTAG
>NW_019764415.1:0-470 GCF_002891405.2 Cryptotermes secundus | reverse complement strand
TTTATTGGCACTTCGGTTACAATCTCTCTAATTACAATAAATACAGCGCTATCGCTGATTAACACAATTTACAGTGCACAGTTACACACACACTACAATTCTCAGCCTTCTCTAGTCGCTCCCTTTTAACGGAATTAAAACAATCTCACCGCGACTAAATATTCTAATCACATACCAAGTCATCACAGGCTGACTTCTAATTCTTCTTCAACTACAGACTTCCCGTGGCTATCTCCTACCGACAACTGATTCACTTCGCAGTCTCATACTCTCTGTTGTACTCCGTTGTACTCCGTTGTATTCCGTTGTATTCCCTTTCTCTTGACTGAACTAATCTAAGGTACAACAGATCCTCCTTTGGGCTCCGCATGGACCACACAGAAAACACAGTCCGTATTGTTGATGAAGCTTATTTACCTCTCAGTTGCCTAGCAATAGACGTCCTATTGTTGCGTGTTAGTGTGTTGCGG
>NW_019764414.1:0-470 GCF_002891405.2 Cryptotermes secundus | reverse complement strand
AATATGGATCCATATCATGACTATTAATTTTAATCGCCTGAGTTATGGATCATACTGATAAGGACCTAAATTACAGGTCGAAATATGTAGCGTGACTTAAGCTTACATTACATAAGTAAAATATATACCAACATCTGTTGTCTTCATTGAAGATACTCTGCTTTATTTGTTGTGTTGACGGCTATAATATAGGATAAATTATTATATTCATAACAGGATACAGTCTACAAAGGAGATATGTTTAGTTTCTCTGGGCAACGTTCATCAGAAATGTTCTTTGTTCAAAGAAATACTTAGCGTCTTACACTTGATCTGCTTACAAAACACATGTGAGTGTCCGCTATCACTGTCTGATTTTAACTAAACGCAGAATGTGTCAACAAAATCTAGTAAAACTGACCAATATCAAATTTCAAGGAAGTCAGCTCAGGCGTTCTCGATTTATTTGTTACGTATTACAAAGGGGCGGG
>NW_019764413.1:0-468 GCF_002891405.2 Cryptotermes secundus | reverse complement strand
AGGAAGCTAGAAAAGCAAAGCTAGCAAGCTAGCAAAGCAAAGCTAACAACGCAAAGATATCAAGCTACGAACGCAATGATAGAAAGTTATCATTGTAAAGCTAGCAAGCTTGAACGCCAAACTACCATGCTATAACGCAACACTAGCAAGATAGCAACGCAAAACTAGGAAGTTAGCAACGAAAATTAGCAAACTAATAACGCAAATCTAGCAAGCTAGCAACGCAATGCTAGTAGGATACCAACGCAAAGCTAGCAAGCTAGAAACGTAAATGTATCCATCTAGCAAGCTAGCAACTCAAATCTAGGAAGCGCGCATCGGAAACACAGCAAGTTAGCAACGCAAATCTACCAAGCTAGAAAAGACAAGCTAGCAAGCTAGCAAAGCAGAGTTAGCAAGCTAGCAACGCAAAAGCTAGCAAGCTAGCAACGCAGAGCTAGCATGCTAGCAATGCAAATCTATCAAGCT
>NW_019764412.1:0-470 GCF_002891405.2 Cryptotermes secundus | reverse complement strand
CTCACAACCCTATGGGCCCTCACGGCCTGGTACAGGGATAGTTTTGCTTTTTTCCTTTACTTTAATAACCGGTGCAGGTTTCTATAATTTTAGGTCATCTTCAGATGGTACATACCATAGAAGATTTTCTTGTAGGTTATCTTGCTGAGATGCATCCATTTCGGTACAGCAATATTTACGGAACATGAATGTAAAACTAAAGTTATCCCAATACTTAATTAAGTACTAATGCCATGAAGACATGTGGGGCGTGGAGATGTAGCTCCACGATGGACGTGAATGGTCAGCTTCACATCCTAGCCGCTTTGCTCTTGGGAATAAAATATGAAATATACTAATATTTGTTACAACCTCATTGCTAATATTCTGGGTAGCTCTTCACCATGAATGATTAACATTTCACTAAATGTAAGCCGATCACAGTAGCCGCACGGTCTAAGGCATGATATGTCTTCACCCGCTCAAAAGCT
>NW_019764411.1:0-470 GCF_002891405.2 Cryptotermes secundus | reverse complement strand
TGCCTGGAGGAGCTGAGGAAATCCATGAAAAACCTCAATCAGAATATCCATGTCTCAGCTGAGATTGGAAGCAAGCACTTCTCAAATACAAGGTTATAACACACTAAAGATTACTGTAACTGTATCACATAAAATAAAGTCTTCAACATCTGTTTGCTTAGTTATTGCTTGGTAACAAATCTTATCTGGTTAACACTTCAACTATTGCACTGCCTTGAACGATGTCTGTTACATGAATCCTGAAGAGTCTCTAATCTCTCAAATTCTGGATTTGGATCTCTACTCTCTCAAACTCTCTCTGTTATTCTCTGTTTCATCAGTTGCCACAAAAATGTGTAACATTCTCTGGGCAACGCTTTGATTTATACAAGCATATGTGTTGCAGCAGAAACGTGTTTTACCTAGCTGTTGTGTAGGAATGGACATCTCTGCTGTGCTTCTCTGACTGCACACTTCCAGCATTCAGATGT
>NW_019764410.1:0-470 GCF_002891405.2 Cryptotermes secundus | reverse complement strand
TTTGATCCTGCTGAGATTTGAAGTCGAGGCGTCCTGATTACGAAACAGGAATGTTATCCCATTCAACCTCGCTACTCGATGGTGAAACTGTAGAGGCTGAGAGGCGTGATTATTATAGAAGACTCAAGGAAGGAAAGAAATTACTTTTAAATAGCTTGTGTCACTAGATAAATTAATCTATTATTTTGTCTTAAAATTCTCACATGTACTTTTCTTAAACGGTGATATATCGTTTCTGTATGATGGCTTCTTGGATTTTCAGCAAATGTCGGTGCAGACAAATGTATTCTGGTCATGACATTGATGGAAACATCTCGAAGCGCTAGAGGTCAGGTAATAAATCATAGCTACATCAT
Source organism: Cryptotermes secundus (assembly GCF_002891405.2). Taxonomy (NCBI): domain Eukaryota; kingdom Metazoa; phylum Arthropoda; class Insecta; order Blattodea; family Kalotermitidae; genus Cryptotermes; species Cryptotermes secundus. The sequence continues at coordinate 114 of NW_019764410.1, read as the reverse complement.
CAGATTCAACACATAAGTTATGTAAAAAAACGTGTTCACGGCGTTTACATGTATAAAATTACAGACCAAAACAAGAGAAGGGCGCTGAAAACTCGATAAAATACGTTTCTGTCT
>NW_019764409.1:0-470 GCF_002891405.2 Cryptotermes secundus | reverse complement strand
CCAAAGCGTTCAAGAAATGAAGCTGTCGAGCCTTATGAAGAAGAACTGGCTTGTCATGAAGGAATGGATTATACAGATCATAAAATGAATATAATCATATTATTACAGAAATATTAATCCTTGCGCCCTCGTATGGCTCAGTGGAATGTAGAAGGACCTACATATGGTTATTCTAGGCGATTCCTCCTTTCCGGTTGCGTGTTCAGAAGTGGGAATGGGCAGCACAGATAACAAATCAGTTATCGAATTTATCTGAGATACAGACAGTTTTCCTACTCAAAACGTCAGGTAGGAGTACGTGATTTGGTGGCTCTAAGACAACCTGTCATTCATCTCACTGAGAATGTCGTCTCCATTTCACTTAGGACATCCGGATCTGCGTCGTACCTCTACTCTCTACAATTCTCATATGAAGAAGAATTTCAGGTTTGAAACGTAATTTTGAATATTATTTACAAACCTAATATTAC
>NW_019764408.1:0-470 GCF_002891405.2 Cryptotermes secundus | reverse complement strand
GACTCGCAGGGTCAACTCTCGTTATGTAGCTTCCACACTGACAACACAGAAAACAGCCTATTGCCCAGCAACGGACACCAGAGAAACCAATTACGTGATAGTTATCACTGTTGCATGATGTCACAGCCTAGTGGGGAGGGGTGTTTACCAAGTGTCACATATATAATAAATACTTTTTCTTATCATTCATTAATAGGAATAAACCCCAAAGTATAATCAAATGAACAAACTGGTAACTTGCATCTAACTTCACTGTAAAGAATAGCTGATTGAAATGCACTTGCACGAATACTACTGGATGTAATATTGTGCATGCATACTTGAAGCCAAGTGAAATCCATTCTTCACTTTAGTGAAAATGTTGATACAGTACAGCATAACCCCCTCAAATTTATGGATTCTCCTCACTCATCATTTAATTTCTCCAATGCTATATAGTCTGAAATAATAAGAAATTAATTTATTAAAAC
>NW_019764407.1:0-470 GCF_002891405.2 Cryptotermes secundus | reverse complement strand
CTGTAGTGCCAAGGAAAGAAAATGACTGGCTTGCTTTCGGCTATCTATTTCAATAGATTTGTATCCGCCAGTTTGCACACATTTGAACGATCTTTGGTTTTAATATTTGATGTCTGATTAGAGAGGCTTATAACCAGTGATATCGTTAGTCTTCACTTAAGGCCAGGCAATATGCTTGTAATTTTCAGTGTATGAATATAACATATTTATATCTTTAATGCCGTTACAAAGAAGTAAATACATGTGTATAATTATGGCCTGAGTAATAACGGAAAATCCGTGACTTAAGACAGTTCTTGACTCTTCAGTGGTTGGTTGTTGTGATTTCCTGAACTTTCAGAAATTTTCGAAAGTTGTTTCTTCTCTAAGATTCAGGTGAGTGACTGCCTTTTACATATCTATGTTTATTTCTTTATTTACTCATTCATGCTTTATGTAATGAGTGTTTAAATATGTGAGAACTAGTGCCG
>NW_019764406.1:0-470 GCF_002891405.2 Cryptotermes secundus | reverse complement strand
GTCGCGTGCCTCCAGTTGCCCGTAGCACGAAGAGCAAGGCAGCCTCGCGTGGTAATGTCCACCGCCATGGTGCGCCCGTTCATTCGCTCCGCATGTGCTGTTAGATATCACCTCGTAGTATTATAATGACAATGATTACACGCGGGACGGTATGTTGAACGTTTAATTTCCAGTGCTGCTATAGTAATGCTATAGTATTGTGGATGACCATGAAGTCTGTGTGGCCACCTGTTTTCACGCTCCAGCAGGATTCTAGTAACGCTACGTTGGGTACTCATCGCGTTAGCCAATGCGCCCATTGCTTTTTATGCCATACCTCATAACAGTTTGTGCAGCCTCGTAACCTCGCAGAATTTATGTGGGTTATTTTACTTTTACTGACTCGGGACCGCCTTTGTGGTCTAGTTTTCAGAGTTCCTGGCTACAGGTCCCGGGTTCGATTCCCGGCGCTGCCAAATTTTTTGAGAAGT
>NW_019764405.1:0-470 GCF_002891405.2 Cryptotermes secundus | reverse complement strand
GGGGGGGGGGAGAAACATCCACGTTAGAAATACCAACAGCAAATATTCCAATTTACAAAGTGAAGTGACACAAAATTAGAGCAATGAAAGCCTAGTGAAATTTATCATAATATAGGCAGTGCTCTTTCCGTAATGTTAATATTAACATTTATTAACATAACACATAGGCCTGGTCTATTTAACTGACTTCATGTTTGGAACCTATTCATTAAAGAGGTAACGGTTTCGTAGCTGACTAATACACTCGCCCTCTTTCATGAAGCTCGAAGTTCCATTGCCGTGTTCACACAAGCTCATCGCTGGTCTCCATCTTGAGCCAGACGATTCCAGTTCATCTAGGCTTCCGTTTCTTAAAGATAGGTTTTAATATTGTCACGTATAATGAGTTGCGTGACGAATAAGAATGGTGCTGGATTAAATGAATAGATTTATTTGACACTCACAAGTCGTAACTGCAACTAAAATTTACT
>NW_019764404.1:0-470 GCF_002891405.2 Cryptotermes secundus | reverse complement strand
TCTGTAGGCTACAAACACAGCCAATTCCATCAAACTTGAAGACGGATGCAGCATTCTCGTTCGAAACGTCGGTACCTTGCATACAAGACTACGCGGTATCACAGCTCCCACGGTTTCATCTGCAGTGGGAATTTCGGCATGACGTAACGATTCGGTCATGTGATTACGTTTCGAAACAGAGCCTTGCGCTTTGCCCGTCAACAAGGGGCATGTGTTTAGTTCGCAAGGTCCCAAAGAATAGCCGGCCATTTGCTTACTGCATTGCCAAATTTGCCGCGTGTCTGCGGACGTTATCTGCCTGTTCGTTCTCTTCAAGTTAATTCTAAACGGAAAGTAATATTACCGTTATGATCATCAACTGTTTCGCTCCATGTTTTATGCCAGTCCTCAGGCCGATCACAGTGGCCGTGCGGCCTAAGGAATGTACCGTCTTCGCCCGCTCGAACACTGGGACCGTGGGTTCGAATCCC
>NW_019764403.1:0-470 GCF_002891405.2 Cryptotermes secundus | reverse complement strand
GGAGTGGTTTGTATTTATAAAAATAATTAATCTGTTCACTTTATTTTACATGAAATTTTGAATACTGATAATTCTATATGTTCTCTTGAAATGTCTCTGTCCTGATTGTTAGTTATGAATGTGTGAAGCATGAAGAATGTTAAAGGACTTACTGTAAATGTAAATATTTTCAGGAGTGGTGAGTCAACATACAGTCTGACAGATGCTCAAGTACTACGTGTAAAGCTGCTTAAACTTGCAGAAAGTATTGATTCACTGAGGTGAGTGACTTCCTAAGACCAATGTCAAGTAATCATAAATAATTGAAGTGTCCACTAGTCTGGAACAGTAGGGAGTATTGGAGTTTTGACACAGCTGTTACAAAATATGCTCAGTATACCTGCCATTCATGTTAATGCAGATATATATAGTCTTGCCAGTCCAAGAGAATGGTATAAATTGTTTGTGGTGTGATCTCACTCGCATATAGT
>NW_019764402.1:0-470 GCF_002891405.2 Cryptotermes secundus | reverse complement strand
TATTTGAGAGGATAATATTCAAATGGATGTTAAAGAAATAGGGTTCTATGATGTACACCAGAGTCGTCTGGCTCAGGATAGGGACCAGTGACAGGCTCGTGTGAACATGGTGGTGAACCTCTTGGTTCCATAAAGGCAGGTAATTTACTAAGTGACTACTGGCTTCTAAAGAAGGACTGTGCCTTTGTATAGTTCTAACAGGGCAGTGCCATGTTCCCTATGATATGTCACTTGCTTATAGGTACCCACACTGATGTACAGATGTGTTGTTTTATGCATGATTATTGCATGGGATTCATGTATTGTATGTAAAGAAAATATACATAAAGTATTGCTAATTGTCACTAATAATAACTTAAAGTAATCTCTTGTGCAACATGGAATAAAAAATGAAATCATATGCAATGTCTGTTAGGAAAGTATAATTCTACTGATAGCATCATAATTACTAGTTGAAGTTGGCCTAATGC
>NW_019764401.1:0-470 GCF_002891405.2 Cryptotermes secundus | reverse complement strand
AATTTCTTGATTCCTTGAGTGACTATTAGCTTCTTGATCACATGAGATGAGCAAGGGTTTCCATTACAAATAACAGCATAGAAATGCCTGCCTTGCCTAAAGAGATAAAAGCTTGTAAAGTGTCTTTTTATAAGACATCTTAAGCTGTCAATTTTTCCTAGATGAATGAGTAGCAAGCTCCACTGGGTGCAACAAGTTTAATACAAAATAAAACCTTTACGTATTTTGGTCAGTACTGCCCACCATCAGAAGGCAAATACCATCACTACAAAGAAATATCTTACATGTATGATAAACATAGGTTGTCATAAAGGGATTTTTACAATTAAGGGTAAACTAAAACATCAATGCAATTAAAATACATTTGTGTTGTTTAAAGTATAACAGTATCTGTCCAAATATAAGGTTTCTTTAATGTATGGACTTAAGTCACTGAATTTTCTACATAACTTGGCACTTCACACCCTTGT
>NW_019764400.1:0-470 GCF_002891405.2 Cryptotermes secundus | reverse complement strand
CATTTGATGGACCAGCACGAATCATCAGTGGTCCGCGGACCTCAGTTTAACAAACACTGATCTAGATAATGGCCAGACGGTGTCTGAACAAATATGAGCATAGTACACGTCGTACAGACAACTCGCTACATGTGACTACTGGCCTGGGATGTGTTTAGCAACAAGATTATCCGGCACATACCGCAAAATTATTAGTTCTCCAGGTTACATGCGAACAGCAACGATTTGCGTAGGTTCCGAGGTAAGGCAGTGTGTGCGTATTGCTGTAGTTATTTCATTTGCAGGTTATTTGACTTCGCTGTCGGTAATTCAGACCGTACAATATTGAATGATTGGGTAATAGTGAAAAATTAAGTGAAAAGGAAGTGTAAGGAATCGGTCGTGGGCTAATTTAAGGTAAAATCGCATTTGCCTAGAGAAACTAGAAAACACACGAAAGTCGGCAGTTCTGCCAAGAGTCGAACCGGTCA
>NW_019764399.1:0-470 GCF_002891405.2 Cryptotermes secundus | reverse complement strand
ATTTGTAAATAGTGTAAAATATCTCGGTGTAATCTTCGATAAGAATTTGCATATAGAAATGATCAAAGCCAAGGAGTTCAGAACATTTATTAAAGTGTATTCCGTATTCAGAAGTGTGCAATTAAACTGTAACATTAAAAAGCACTCATTAGAAGTGTAATGACTTATGCTTGCTCCGCCTGGGAGTTAGCGCCAGACAACAATCCACTGAAATTGCAGCAACTGCAAAACAAGTTTCTCTGCAGCATTAGCAATTTTCAAAGCGCGCACCGCTTCACGATTTGCACATGGCTTTTCAAACTTCCGTACGTATATATCAATGTAAACAATTATGCAGACGACAAGCAGAAGTCATACAAAATTATGAAAATGCAAATGCTCGCAACATTTGACAAAGCGAAACCAGACACAGAGAACTAAACTAGGCGGTGGTCAAGCATACGACCGTTCAAGTGACTAGACTGCCGTTG
>NW_019764398.1:0-470 GCF_002891405.2 Cryptotermes secundus | reverse complement strand
TTAATAAGAGAGCATTTACAAAATCATTACAGCTTTTAATGTTTTTCGGTTTCTAAGGTTGCGCCTTACATCCTGGTAAATTTTAGTTTATTTATATTGTAGCATGTAGTACCGTTGCTATAAAACGACCGCGAGATGGGCCGATATACCAGACCCGTTTCTGGGCAACGTCTCGTTATACACGTTCCCAGATTCTTAATAATGCAAAATTTGGACTATAAAAATGGAAAAGAGGTGTTTCCACTTGGTCCGTGCTGAGATGTTATAAGCAAGGAACAAGGTTAGAGCTTAGTTGTGAGACTTTGGCCAGCAGGGAATAGCGTGAGTGCGGAAACTGAAGAATCTCCACTGTTAGAAGCCGTTGCCAAGGAACGGATGGTGAAGACACATCAGGCTGGAGAAGCCTTAGCGGGTGCTGTGAATTGTGATTAGCGGTGGCGCTGTAATTACTTATAAATACATTCACCAAT
>NW_019764397.1:0-470 GCF_002891405.2 Cryptotermes secundus | reverse complement strand
TGCTACCTAGACTGTCATGAAGCTGGACTGTGGTGCTACCTAGTGACACACACAGAAAAACTATTACTTCCACTACGGCTGTTTTACTTTCATTTGTGACCTACTTACTGACCCGTAAATACACATTAAATGGGCCAAGGTGAGGCACTGTTACCTGTTGAGTCGCACATAAATCTGTTTGCTGCGTGGGGCGGGTGTTCACCAATAACAAGAAAGAGGCGGAATTTAGACTTGGAACTGCGTTACAATTGCGAGAAAGAGCCGTGTGAAACTTACGCAAATATCCTAGTGTCACATGGACTTTTCAGATCAGCTCACTCATTATATACATCAAATTATTTCATGAAACCTTTCGTCACTTCAATGAAACCGCAATACATTATCGATTATCGAACTATGTTTAGTCAGAGAAAATATAAGGCAACTCGCAGTAATTGTGGGCAACATAAAAACACACATCTTGAAATATT
>NW_019764396.1:0-470 GCF_002891405.2 Cryptotermes secundus | reverse complement strand
GAGACACGCCACGGTAATCAGCACTTCAGCGGCGTTTAGACAAACAAGATTGCTTAGTGACAGCGAAATATACAGGCCGGCTTCACAGTTTCCGAAAAGCGAAACCTTTACTGCAACCTTACAGTATAAATTTCGTGTAAAAACACGGCTGGTGATTGGGTTAACGAATCGCGAATCCTGGTTATGTTTCGTAGAAAGCAGGCCTATACAACTTGAAATTTAGTTTCGAAATAAATTCAGTATCTGATCTCACGCTATTTCAGAGAAATCTGCCTAGGTGGGATTTTATGCAACTTTGTAATGAAGCTTCATGCTTCAAGCAACTGTGAATTTCATCACCACCTAAACACGCATTTAGTGTTAAGATTGAATAATTACGTTATCACAATATAAATTTTCAACATTCTAACAAAATGCTGCGATTTATGAAGAAACAAGTTCTCTGAAGAACTAATCGCCTACTTTCCGTT
>NW_019764395.1:0-470 GCF_002891405.2 Cryptotermes secundus | reverse complement strand
GTACCGTGCTAGGTAGGTTTTGGGTTTCATCCAACCTTTTACTCAATTGGAGGTTTGGGGCTTTTTCTCTGAGAGTAAAGGGATGTAATGCTGAGCACTCATCTCCATCTAATGCAAGGCTAAGAATGCGCTGAACTGTACCTTCACTCCCCTTATGTCTCATGAAATGGTGCTTGTTAAGTTCAGGATCAACATTCCTCTTAACTACAAACTAGGCTGTAGCAGCATTAAAAGTAGTCATATTTTGCAAGCAACCATAGCCTATCATTTCTCTCTCACAATTCTCCAGATTATGACCAGATGCTACATTCTATTATGTGACAGAATATTAGTATTCATTCCATGCACACTGTCCACGTTTCACTAGCATTGTGAAAGATTAAAACAATAATATGTGATAATGTTGGCTGTATCTATAAATAAATATCCAAGGCATCACTAGAAATATGACTTCAGAAATATAACTTGTT
>NW_019764394.1:0-470 GCF_002891405.2 Cryptotermes secundus | reverse complement strand
GACAAAATATTGATTTTCTATTTTCATACGGATTGCCTCGTATAGGCAGCTCTGCTACTTGTAAATCGAAGGTGGTCTGTGCTGTGGATTAATTTCTCGCAATGATCCAAATAAGCCATTATATCTAAACCGTGTGCCGCCACATTTTGAGTTTGTTAATTTTAAATGTGTTTTATGCGTACTCAATATTAGTTCTCAAAATATGGTAAGAGTAGGAACATCTTGTTCAGCCGTTTGGCTTAATTTTCAAAGCTACATCGCAGTATATACTTTCTAAACCACGCATTAAATTTCGGCATTGGAGTTCACACCTCAGAAATTGTAATCCTCCTGAATTATACAGTACTCCCATAAATTCACGCGCGTCTCTCTGTAGGTTTGATTCCTGTAATTACTATAGGAACTTAGATTAAATTTAGAATCGGAGGTTCTTTAATCGAGGCACACCGTGTAAGATTTGAGGTTTTCAG
>NW_019764393.1:0-470 GCF_002891405.2 Cryptotermes secundus | reverse complement strand
AGCCTACTTCATTAAGATCTCTTTTGATGTTACCTTTCCACCTACGTTTCTGTCTTCCTTGTGGTCTCTCCTCTTTTGGTTCTAAAATACAAATTTCATGTAAGGTTTAATAAAATACGTCGAAGAGTGTTCTCCTTAACGATTTGCATGGCCTCTAAACCAATCAACAAATTTCTTTCACATATGGGCACGAAATGTATTGGCCAGTTCACAAGAACCCGCTACTGGACTCAATCCCTGTCCAGCTGGATCCTGTCCCTGTCCTTACATCCTCCTCCTTGTGAATGTGTTTCTATCCACGTGTCCGACTCCCAACCGCCATCTTTTTGTGGCGTTACTATAAACTTTTGTCTGCACTTGCCACCCCTCCATGCGTGTCACTTACTCTCTTCACATCGTCGGAGTGATTTCAGATTGACCTGTTTTGGAGAAATGTATAAATTACAAAGCTCCACACCACGTAATTTTCT
>NW_019764392.1:0-470 GCF_002891405.2 Cryptotermes secundus | reverse complement strand
ATTATTATTATTATTATTATGCAGAAGACTTGCACAAACCACTTGTATATCAATTAATACAATAAAGAAAACCATGCATTGCACTTTTGAAAGGAACAGTCTTTTAGCTCAGCAGAATCATAGTTTCCTGATTACCATATCATAAACTAATTCACAGTGAATTAATATGGACGACAGTTAAGAAGGGGGTTGTTACATCACCTTCATGATAGATAATGTTATTTAACTGGGAAAACGCATGCCTCCATTACCAAAGGAGACTGTAACATTGAGACCTAAAGCTCAATGCTGATTACTGAAGTAGATAAATATATAAAGATTCAAAACATTCAAAATTAACACACTATAGGTTACAGAAGGTTCTTGTGGTTTATACCCTCGTGTACTTAGGCGCATAAAATCTCACACAACTACATATTTTCTAATGCAGCAAAATAATAACATCTCATAATCAAGAACATGTGGCATTT
>NW_019764391.1:0-469 GCF_002891405.2 Cryptotermes secundus | reverse complement strand
CCACCAAATTCTCCATCATCATAATCACCCGGGGCAGGCTACATTGGCCGCCGTGCCGAGTGAACCCAATTGGACTCCACCCCCAAACTAAGTGAATTAAAAAGAAAATTAATTTACTTCCATAGCATCCTTTAATAGTGCATTGATATAGTCCCTTCTAGGAAGTAAAGATTTAATTTTCTGTGATAAATTTTGAAGTTGACATGTTACAGAATAAGCATCAGCAGTTCACAATTTGTTACAATTGTGTTACTTTACAAATCATTCTCACAGACAAAGTTTTGCAAAGCTTGCAACATACTGATTAGCAGTTGATCACTTATATTAACATAATAGTGCATTATAATATTGAATTTTAGTACTGACACATAATAATCCATTTGTCATTTATGCTTGTGTATACATAAAATTATATAAAATTGTATATATGTATGTATATTTTGTATAATCAATGAACTGTTGTTGACAC
>NW_019764390.1:0-470 GCF_002891405.2 Cryptotermes secundus | reverse complement strand
TGGCTATTCTTTCCATGCACCAGAGATGAGATATGACCCATCACTCCTCCAGCAGGGAAACAGGTTCCTACAGAACATCGATACCTATTTACTATGGCGTCACATTCAAGAAGACTGCGTGACCTCAGAATAATATGCAGTGATTTTCTCCACAGGTCCAGATGTGGAACACCAAACACTTATTACTGAAACTAGTTTATTTGGGTGTCGATTGGCTGCCCTGCAAGCAATAGTAGTTGCATTGATGACTGGCACTGCCTCTCACCAGTTGGGCCAACAGACCTGTGAGGCTGAACTGAAGGTCTTGGAACACAGACTCAAGAAGCTAGCTCAGAATGTAGCAAAGGAAGGAAGTCTCAATGCTGGTGGCAAGTTTGAGTGGATTGACAGTGTTCTGGTTAAGGTAAGTAAGTGTCCTGGAAAGAAAGTTATTCAGTTTGACTACATCCACAGGCAAAGCAGCCCCCCCC
>NW_019764389.1:0-469 GCF_002891405.2 Cryptotermes secundus | reverse complement strand
GGGGAGGAGACACCTACTCTGTTGGGTCCCTTAGAAAGAGCTAACTCAATCACTGGACAACCCATGTTAGTATGACTACAGCTATACAAATGCCTGAGGCCAGGCTCTGTTGAAGGCAGATAACGGGAATGATATACAAGAAAAACTGTGATAATGCATTCACAGGCTTGGAAACTAGGACAGAAACAAAACCTAGTCCATGGAAACCAGCAAAAAGGATTAAACTGAGGATCTGTATAACCATACTGTGCCTACTGCTTGTGCCATCTGTGAAATAAAAACTGACTACTCTGGATTTAAATCTTATTGTTGATATGGTGGATCCAGATGGGAGCAATGTCCAAACTGCGTTGGTTGAGCATGTCATATGGCCTGATTACTTGTATTTCATATACCTGCTGTTACTTTCAATTTGCAAAATCCTGACTTCATCCCAATGTAGCTTTTGTTACAATCACAGGGAATGTTA
>NW_019764388.1:0-470 GCF_002891405.2 Cryptotermes secundus | reverse complement strand
CCTATTCTAAACACAGGACTAATGTAAATGATTTCGGTGATTAATAAATTAGTCTATCTTCTAAACGTTCAGAGATATAACCATGAAAAGACTTGATAACAGCATAGAAATTCAAAGCGATGTTCGAATTCTTCCCATGCAAGGCGCAACTATGACTCATCGACGTTGGCTACGCCCTTTGAAATTCGCTTCTGAAGGGACAGTGACATCAAAGGTTGGTATACCTGGTCTTTCCCATATCCCCATACGTAGAAGTCTCATGGAGTGAGGTTCGGAGATCTAGTGGGCTACAGAATGGGTCCTGTTCGTCCTGTTGTGCCCTCTGCTCCTGAGACGCCATTTTCCTTTGACAGTAATCGGAGGGCCACTCGCGGATGATGTTATAACCTCTGTTGCCAATTGAATTTCAATGAGTTTCCATGCTGTTTTCAAGTTGTTTCGTGTTTGTAAATGTAACCGTTTCGAAAATA
>NW_019764387.1:0-469 GCF_002891405.2 Cryptotermes secundus | reverse complement strand
GTCGCTCGGTCGGTACAGTTCGCTTGCGGACTAAAGCCATGGAGTGACTGTCTATGGTAGCTTGAGATGAGCGTCTTACAGAATTTAACCTTTGATACTCGAATATAATACTTAGTAATGATAGTCATTGTAGAAGCGATATTAGTCATTCGGTTAGTCAGTGGATTCTGCCCCTTTCGTGCGATATGCAGGTCCGTTTTTAACTTTACAAGAACTGGCCGAAGTGTTTAACGTGTCTTCAGTCTCATGTCTTACATTTTTGCGAATTCAATTTAATTTCTTAACTTAAGCCTTGAAACTAAAACACGAATTCTCTGTAGATACAGGCCTCTATATATTTGCATGCTTCATTTAAATATTAATTCGATTTATTCACAACAATTACTGCAAACTGGCATTTATTTGTTAGCTTTCCAGCAGGAGCTAAGCTGTGTATTAGGGAAATGTACGTGTAGTTTTGTTCCTGAGA
>NW_019764386.1:0-470 GCF_002891405.2 Cryptotermes secundus | reverse complement strand
TTACACACAGACTAGTGTTCTCAGTCTGTTACACTCTCCACTAGTCATTTCCTGGTAACTGGAGATTCTTCAGCTTCGGTGCTCACACCATTGCCAGCTGGCCACCGTCTCACAACTGAAGTAAGCTCTGAACTTGTCCCATTGATAACCTCTCAGCACAAACCTCGTAGAAAACACAGCTCTTCTGTTGTTGTAGTTCGACTGTTGCTGTGGCAATGGCTGTGGCCTGGACCATAGAAAACGCCACTTCCAACAGTTCTTCTAATGTTGAAGTTCAGCTGTTGCCTGTTAAGAATCTGCTGTCTAGCAATGGCTGTTGTCTTCTTGTTTATTTCACGGTCGTTGCCTAGAAACGTGTCTCTTTGATTTATATCAATAAGTAAAATATATTCTTTGGTTAAAGAAAGACTACAGAAGAGCATAAGGCCACCATCTGTTGATCACAAGATGAAATACCACCCAGGCACTAA
>NW_019764385.1:0-469 GCF_002891405.2 Cryptotermes secundus | reverse complement strand
GAACTTGAACCTGAGATCTTCCAGCTTGTAGCATAGTGCCTCAACTAACTATGTTAACAAGTGCCCCCAGCTTACAGCAGTTTTAACACTAATTTTAAATTTAACATTTGTAAGGCAGTTGCCTTTAAGTGAGATCACTAATTTTTCTTGATCCACCGACTGTGTGGGTTGTGTAGACAGGGTATAACGAAAGTGCTATTTTGAAAGTAATTCAGTGAGTTAATTTGGTTAAGTTAGATTTGGGTCTGGACACCCCAGTGCACATTCCTGTGCCTGTCCAAGCAGGCACAGATCCATTGCATTACGAAGAGTACAATGACTATTTTGATCACACTGTCTGGAAATTTCATATTACTGTGTAAAGTTCCGAGAAAGTTATCTGCTTGTACCATGGTCTGTTACAGGGATAGCTTTACCTTTTTGACTTTATGAGCAATAACAAAACCTTCAGAGGCTATTCCTTCAGAAC
>NW_019764384.1:0-469 GCF_002891405.2 Cryptotermes secundus | reverse complement strand
GTACAAGGGACTTAGTACCACCCCACTAGCAATAAAACAATATAATAAGTGCCTTCTCTGGAAGTGTGCAACAGTTTCATCATGGCAATTTTCAGCTCAGAGCAGGCTTCAGCAATAAATATTACGTCCACAGAAGGAGAGAAATTAATTAGCCAGCCGAAATGCAACCGACTCCTAGCTTCGAACCTCACTCCAGAGAACCACTCACATCTTTCTGAGCACAAAACCACAATATAATGGTACGACAGAAGCTGTTAAATTATATAATATCGGGTTACCACAGAAACGAACTGTGAGTGTTAAGCCATTCCATGTTCGTTAAGTAGTGCGGCAGGTCACGAAAGAGGGACCTGTCTTTGGTTCAGTGCTTCGCCGTAACAATTCCCTCTCCCTCGCACAACCAATTCTGAGTCCGATACAAGAACGGATACGGGATTCATTAAACACCGTATTTGTAACGTATTTTTTT
>NW_019764383.1:0-469 GCF_002891405.2 Cryptotermes secundus | reverse complement strand
TTTACGTTATAATTGGCCTTTGGGCTACTGAATAAACTCCTAAATAGACAAAGACTTGAAATTATTATAATAGGCATTGTATTATTGTGAAGAACTTATTTTAAATACTTTTTTTTTGCTTTAAATTTATCAATGGAAATTCGAAGTTTCGCACCGTCGCCATATTTGTTATTATTGATCTTTAGGCAGTAAAAAAAAATTAATTTTAGTCGTGTTTATGACCTATTCCCATAGAGAATTTTAAATATCTATCACCAGTGCCTAATTAGTTTTCGCCGTCAAAGAGAAAATTAAAGAAACATTTCGCACGATAGAGATGTTGTCATTTGACAATGTGCAAAAGGATTATCGCGTAACAAGTTTTGTATTTTTCGAGTATCAGTCACGACACGTCATTTCATGAGGTTGAATTTTGTGGAGCTGTAGTCGTTGCCAAGTCATATTTAACTAATCCTTCATGTTGTTATTA
>NW_019764382.1:0-469 GCF_002891405.2 Cryptotermes secundus | reverse complement strand
TGATTTACTGCCAATCAAAACAGGCCTTGAGATTGAGCCAATACGAGTATTTCTACCGGCGAGCTGAATAGCCACAGCACACCATCGGAAGAAGAGGACTTGATATAACCTAATTTTCAAAGAAACATCTTTTGGCTCCTAGGTTAATTCCTCGTCACGCATTTTCTGCTCTCTTATCCCAACCCCGGTACCCTATACACCGAATACGTCGCAGAAAACCTTGAAGCTTTTCACCCACAGTACTATTTAGCTGCGTGGTCAGTATCACTCCGAAACAACGTTCATTCTAAGCCGAGGGCGAAATTACACAAGCCATGGTGCCTTCTGAGCAGTAATTTGGTAGATTGGGCAACCCGGGTGTAGGAAGGGGATAGCAATTTTCGAAAAGATCCATAACACATTAAATTTATAAGCTCCCAAAAATAAAAATAAAAATAAAAATAGTTTACTTTTCAATTTTATTTTCATT
>NW_019764381.1:0-469 GCF_002891405.2 Cryptotermes secundus | reverse complement strand
AGATCCGTTGCTAGGAGACGACTAGTGGAAACTGAGAATCCTATTATGTTTATAACGGTGAAATGTTAAGTGTGTAAATCAGCGATAGCGCAGTGTTAACGAAGTCCTAATAAATCCATCGGAGCTGGAACCCATTATTTTCGTCACGCGCAACTTCATACACGTGACAATACTTACCATTTCAAAACAGGATACATTCGATGGCCCTTTGTTTTTGACTTAATGTAAACAGTGCACTGGTAATGACATGATACATGTTATAAATAAATTAAGGTAAATTTACCCCTGTGTTTAATTATTCAAGCACTATGCCATGAAGATATATGGGCGAGTGGAAGTGTAGCTCTACTTTTCTTGACCTCGTCACTAGATGGGGTTAGCTTCACGCCTCTGCCGCTTTACCACCCCCTCCGAAAGAGCAACTTGTATCTATTAGAAAGGAGGCTGAGTAGGCCACCTGGAAAAAAAA
>NW_019764380.1:0-469 GCF_002891405.2 Cryptotermes secundus | reverse complement strand
TTTAGCGAACACGGAACTGAAGAGAGCATTTGGAGTTAATAAGGAGAAGAGAACATCATAACAAGAGTTTCATAATTTAGAATATTCACCACGTATCGTTAGTTACAAAATGAAGGAAGATGTGATGGGCGGGGCATATAGCAAACAGGGAGAAAGCCCGCCAAGATGGGAAAATAATACTGAAATATTTTGGCGTAATAGGATATTAAGCTGTGGATTGGATATATTTGGCTCGCGTTATGTACATGTGAAAGGTTTTTGTGAACACAGTCATGAACTTTTGGGTTCCTCAAAAGACGGCGATTTTATTGGCTAGTTGACTGCAGGAGGGCTCTGCTTCAAGCAGTCACTAGAGCCCTTTTTACTGAATCTCAAACTCGCGCCGTTTGCTATCTCCCTCTCTAGTTCAATCTGCAGTGTATAAAGATGTGAATTATGGGTTTTTTAATTAATAAGTTTATTGGGGGGG
>NW_019764379.1:0-469 GCF_002891405.2 Cryptotermes secundus | reverse complement strand
CAGAAGGTATGACAGGTATAGTGGTACTACTCTAGACTCATATTCAGGAGATGCTCAGTTCAAATATCAGCGAGGACACCCAAGATCATGACTGGGGTTTTTCATGGCTCATTTCATTGTGATCATTGTATTGCTGTGTATGGCTAGTGGTGAACAGTACACTTGTGTACCAAAGTAAAGGTGAAACAGTCTCCTACATCCAGAAGTGTGTATCAGTCTGTAACTAAACATCAGCCTAGAAGGACGGATTTGTGTAATATTGTGTAGTGTTGTTAAAAGTAAATTAAGTTCAGTGTTTCACTAGTAGAGTGTGATCCAGTGACTCTTCAGTGAACCCTCTGTTCATGAAGCAAGGGCCGTTAGGCTCTGAGTGAAATCCTCATGCTCACACCCTAAACATTATCCCTCTTGCTATCCACACATCACACCCAATATTTTTCAACATGGTTTTAAGATCACGTGGGGCCCA
>NW_019764378.1:0-469 GCF_002891405.2 Cryptotermes secundus | reverse complement strand
TAACCTAACTTTCTGTTTATTTGAACATTTACTTCCGTCCAGGTCGTACATAAGAGTAGACTGTCTGCATATGTTCCTCACTTGCTATGTACTCATTCCAATGTGAAGTTACTGCAACACCAGCTCTCTTTATGAACATAGGACCACAGGAACCATTGAAGATTAGAGCAAGTGAGTCTCAATGAAATTAACTAAATTATTTATTAATGTACAAGGACATCGTATTACAATAAATTAGAAGTCAAACTTTTTTTATGTTTATCAACTTTATTTCCATACTGGAACACTAAGCAACCAGTAAGCTTCACACCCTCTAACAGATTATAAATATTACTTAAATGCCTATGTACTGCCTCATAATGTCCATGTATTTATGGTCCTGAATGGAAAATCCTACTCACTATGCTGGCTTTCCTTCAAATGTCTCAATCTACATGGTGGGATTAGCAAGAACTATATATTATAATTA
>NW_019764377.1:0-469 GCF_002891405.2 Cryptotermes secundus | reverse complement strand
CAACCCTATGGGCCTTCAGGACCTCTTACAGGGATAGCTTTACTTACTTACTTTTATAGTGTCCTTACTCTTATGTTTCATTTGTATCGCTATAGGATATGCCATGTGGATCATGAACACTATCTATCTAGCTGTCTGTCTATCTCTCTATCTATCTGTATATCGGTCTATTTATCTATCTGTGTATCTGTCTATCTATCTATCTCTTTTGCTCCCACTTGGAGCATAGAACAAGCGCGAAACGCTCGTTTCACTTCAGTTTCTTAATTTAGGCAGTTGGAAGGACTCCTCGGACGGGGGATCAGCCCGACGCAAGGCCGCTACCTACACAGAACAAACGCAAATATTCACGCCTCGAGTGGGATCCGAACCCACGAGCCCAATGTTCGAGCGAGTGAAGACAGTTCATGCCTTAGACCGCGCAGCCACTGTGATCTACCGATCGGGAACACAGCAAACAGGAAGTGTA
>NW_019764376.1:0-469 GCF_002891405.2 Cryptotermes secundus | reverse complement strand
CCCCCCCCCTTCTCTCTATTTTCCTCTTCATGGTTTACAATAAATTGCGCAAATAACTAAATAATATTATTCTCATCTTCTGACTAGCAAACAACCACGGGAATCTATTCATGTCTGATGCCTCGTAGCAGTTTTAATGACAATTGCAGCTAGCTTAAAATAAATTCTCGCTGTCTCATTTCATATACAAATTGTGACATGCCTGCTGAAAGCCAGAACAGTGAAGCCAGCACAGACAGCCGCTGTTAGGGAACGGATCAGCAAATACACCCGTTGCTCAGCAGTCGTCACGTGAGGGCCGAAACAGACACGCACGCAACAATAGAAGATCTGCTGCAAACGGTGTTTTCTGTGCAGTCCGTGCCGAGACTATATAACGAGGACCAGCGTAACCCCCCATAACCATTCATTGATGGCTTATGCTTGCCTCGAGTGGGAATTATCGGCAGATACCCATTTCTTAAAATTG
>NW_019764375.1:0-469 GCF_002891405.2 Cryptotermes secundus | reverse complement strand
CGGGTTCCATAAAATGCTGGGAAATTCTTGAGTGGCTGCAGATTTTGCTTCTCTTCAAGAAGGGGTAAGCTCCGTAAGTAAGTACATGATCCATCTACGGAACCTGGCTTGCGATAAAGTAGCGATAACGTTGATATTCAGTTAAAACAAGCTTCAAGCTCGATTCCTGCCTCTTACACTCTGCCGCCACTGGGTTAGGAACCATTGTAACTAAATTCGTATCTTCAAGTCCTATATTCACTCAAGACTGACTTCAGTACTATCGTTCCTATCTGCGTCCATTTCTCGTGACATGTTATGTGTGGATTCCAACCTACATCCTGTATGCATATTCCGAAATTTTACGTTCCATCGCTTACCTAATCCTTCTGTAATTAGCAGCACGAACCAGGCATGATTCTGGTATCTACCTATCTATAGCTCTATAGTTCTGTTGGACCTTGGCCGCATTTTCGGTTTCTTAATCCTA
>NW_019764374.1:0-469 GCF_002891405.2 Cryptotermes secundus | reverse complement strand
GTATACTGATGAGTTTCAGAACATGCAAAATCATTGTCATGATTGGCAGACACCCAAACTGACTTAAACATAAAGAAATACATTTAAGGTGACAAATGGTGTCATAAGTCCATCAGAAAAGAAGCAGATGGTCAACTTCTTAGCTTCAGCTTACAAAGTATGAGACAGGAGTTATCATACATGGACAACTATGAAGTTCATCTCAAAATCAGGTGTGCTCAGTGCAAGCCAAACTGTTAGAAACCACCTTTTAGAAATGAGTGAAGTTTGTAATGAATGAGTGGAAGGGGAGGGGAACTATTGATATACTTGACAGTTGCATGAAACATGCCCATGCAGGAAATTTTATTATGTAGAAAACACTATGCAAGTCAGAAATACTTCTGGGGCCAAATAATTTGAATATTTTGGTCAGGGAAACTTCTTAAGCAGGAACATCTTTGGTAGGTTCCACCATATTATTATTATT
>NW_019764373.1:0-468 GCF_002891405.2 Cryptotermes secundus | reverse complement strand
TACTCATTTCTGTTAGAGGCTGAGTCGACCACATGGCCATAGTGCTGCTGGAAGGATTGGGTCAATTGAAGAAAGAATCCACATCATGAGGACTCGAATCCGCGACCTTTGTAGCATAGTACGTCAACAAACTTCACTACCGTGTTCCCCCTAAATAAAAGCAGGACGATGGAACATAATATTTGATCAAACAACATGTTTTCAACAAGACGCCTGCAGAGTAACGTTTCGATTACACGCATAACACCGAGGCCGGAGAAGTTGCCGCTACTGTGAGGCGTACTCCATGCCTTCATGTGCTCACCTGATAGATTTGACTGGAGTGTGGACATGACTCGACTGGTTGGTTAGAAAGCGAGAGACGAGGAATGGGCGTGCAATGAAGACTGCGGGCATCACGCGCTTTTCGGATCGAAATATGAAAATGCTGTGCGCAGTTGAGCACACGTGGCATTTGGGAAGGCAGAC
>NW_019764372.1:0-467 GCF_002891405.2 Cryptotermes secundus | reverse complement strand
CCTACCTCCATGAACTTCTCCGTTCACTTCGGTACTAAGGCGCTATACTATTTACGTATTAATAGTAAAACATTACTATTACTGGTATTACAGTCTTAAGACTATACTGCATTCAGTACGTGTATGGAGCAGACCAACAGACCCTGGCCAGGAAGTGATGTCACATTGTCTTCCTACTGGACGACGGCCGAGCACACTATGATAAATGCGCTATTCCTTGGAATCGAATGTGATATTGTAATGAGTCGTCATGTGACTTGAACTACACATGTCAATGCTGCTCCTTAGACATCTTGAACAAATTATAGCTCCCATACGTCCCTTAACCCTCCATTTTATCTGAGCATCATGTTTTGCTTTTGTTACACTGTGTATGAAACGTATTGCACCATCTTACACAATCACTGCATCTGTACAGCTCGTAACACATATAATGTCTAACTATCATTGTCACTATGTTTCGCCAT
>NW_019764371.1:0-469 GCF_002891405.2 Cryptotermes secundus | reverse complement strand
TTCGCTCTAATTTTTCCTGCTAAATTGTGCGTGTATATAACCTCACTCGTGCGTGTTACATGTTGAACCCATCGCATGATCCTTCCTGATTTAATTACCAGAACTATATTGGATGAAGTCCTACAAATTATGAACTCTTCTCCACTCAGGATGAAATGAGTCATGAAAGCAAGGAAGATAAAGCTTGTCTGTGTAATTAATTAATTAAACTCCACGGCATGAAGGCGTATGGGGGATCGGAGGTATAGCTCTTAACTTCAGCACTCGATGGAAGTGATTTCGTTAAAACAAGAATAAAAAATTTTGTTATGGAAGTCTCGTAAATTTCCAAGAAGAAAGAAGCGACATATTCATTGGCTGTTGGTCGTGTACCGAATGGAACATCGTGGCCGAGTGGTTATCGGTTCGAATCTCGGAGTTAGGCAACTGGTTATACTGAATTTACATAAGCCTTATGCAGCTTTCGTTA
>NW_019764370.1:0-469 GCF_002891405.2 Cryptotermes secundus | reverse complement strand
GTGTGTTAAAATACACTTCTGAGTTTAAGCTGCTTTAGGTTTGTAATTGTTTGTCTGTCTCTCTCACATGGACGCGCACGTGCATGCACGCAAAGCTGATTTGTATTTGAGAGATGCTAGGTTGAAATCTTTGTTAGGTTGTCAACTGACCTGACTAAGGCTTTTCATGGTTTTGCTCAGTCCTTCAGACAGATGATGGTATAGCACCTCAGTTTAAGCTCTGTCTGCTTCCTTTCACATCCTTTCTGTTTACTTACTCATTAACCATCCTATCATTCAACACTGTACCTAATGACAGTATCTTTAAATGAACCATAAATAAAGAGAAAAATAGATTTGAGTTTGTATAAAATTGCTGTTTGTTTTGTCAGCATTGTGAGCAACAAAAGTATGTGAGTACTATAAAGCATTTCGCTTAGTGGGAGGGTGGAGTCCAACTGAGTCCACTAGGCACGGCGGCCACTGATTG
>NW_019764369.1:0-467 GCF_002891405.2 Cryptotermes secundus | reverse complement strand
GCAATCTAGCAATGCAAAGCTAGCAAGCAAGAAACGCAAAGCAAGAAAGCAAGCAAGCAAGAAAGCATATCAAGCAAGCAGCAACGCAAAGCTAGCAAGCTATCAAAGCAAAGCAAGCAAGCAAGCAAGCAACGCAAAGCAAGAAAGCAAGAAACTCACAGCAAGCAAGGAAAGCAAAGCAAACAAGCAGGCAAGAAACAAAAAGCAAGCAAAGTAAGCAAGGAACGCAAAGCAAGCAAGCAGACAACAGTCAAGCAATCAACGCAAAGAAGGCTAGAAACGCACAGGATGTTAGCAACCAAAGCTAGAAAGCGAGCAAGCTAGCAACGCAAAGCTAGGAAGCTTGAAACGCAAATCTAGCAAGATAGAATCGCAAAGCAAGCAAGCTAACAACGCAAATCTAGCAAACTAAGAAGCAAGCAACGCAGAGCTAGAAAGTTAGCAACGGAGAGCTAGCAAGCTAGTAA
>NW_019764368.1:0-469 GCF_002891405.2 Cryptotermes secundus | reverse complement strand
AGGGGCTGAAATTCATCAGAGGCTTTCAACACAATACGGGGACAATGCTCTACCGCATAAAAGTGTGTTTGAGTGGATCGAGAAGTTTAAGAGTGGTCGGACAAGCGTGACGCACGAAGAGGGAGCAGGATGCCAGTCAACCTTCACCACTGATGAGAAGATTCAGCAAGCTCGAGAGATGGTACTGGTGAACCAGTGAGTTACCATGGATGAGGTAGCATGTTCTCTGCAGATTAGTCATGGTTCTGCCTATCAGATCATCCACGACAAGTTCGGCTTCCATAAAGTGTGTGCAAGATGGGTGCCAAGAGAGCTTACCACAGAACACAAGTGCAAACGTGTTGAGATCTGCCAACGCTTACTTGAGTGCTACAACAATTGAAGGAAAAGAATTTTTTAGCAGAATAGTCCCAGGTGATGAAATGTGGATCCATCACTGTGAGCCAGAATCCAAAAGCCAGAGTATGGC
>NW_019764367.1:0-469 GCF_002891405.2 Cryptotermes secundus | reverse complement strand
AGTAAGTAAGTAAGAACCACGCAGCACAGTGACCCGCTTAATGTAAGCAGCACGCATTAACCGTTATTATAAAGGAATTAATATTCAAAAACTTACAGCACCTGAACATGACCCATTTGAGGTTGAAACATGTATTGAATGCTATACAAATAAATAAATAATAAAGTATTGTTGCGTTGACGGTAAAAATCAGATATGTTCACTAACAGAGCAAGTTAAGCACGAGAACGGATCACTGAACTCTGCAGCTATAGACAAGAGCTTGCCGTGGATTGAAGCTGTAGAAGGGAAGTGGGCTCATAACCACTTTCCAGAACTTCTTGTTTATTTATTGGTCTGATTTGGCGTCAGACCGGTTAGACCCTTCAACATGCCGGCCACTAAGCCGCCTGGAGATGTGCTTATCTTAACAAATGACCACTGCTCAGGACAAGCCCCATACATCAGTTAATCCCGTACTTCAGCGAGA
>NW_019764366.1:0-469 GCF_002891405.2 Cryptotermes secundus | reverse complement strand
CGCGACCTTCCGGCCTTGTAGCATGGTGCCTCAAGTATTAGTGGTTTGGCAGTATCTATAGATGCGAATTCAACTACGTAAGTTTCAGATTCAAAGAATCATGCAATTTAAAATTCATTTGCAAATTTTAAACCTGATCAGAAATGTGTGCGATTTGTTCTCTCCAGGCATGGGTAGCATCTGAACCCACAGGAAGCCCCCTTCTACCGCCTGGGCAGTATATTTACCTAGAGTAATGTAATAGATAAGTGCTTTTGTCAGAACTTGAAACATTTATCGAAACATTACTGGTAGTTTTAAAGGCAAACTTTCCGAACGCATGTTTCAGACACCTGCCTATGAAAATTACATTTTTGTTTCTGTCATAGATGGAAGATATATGAGGTTCAAACAAAAATTCTTGTCGACTTATTACGAAACAAGTCAAATTATATTTGTGTTGAAAAGAATTCAAATATTGAAATGAAGA
>NW_019764365.1:0-469 GCF_002891405.2 Cryptotermes secundus | reverse complement strand
ACTGACAGCGTCATTAAATAACAAACAAAAAGCACAGATATATGGCAACACACCACAGAAAATAATACGCACTTTCATAGTCACTGCGGTGTAACTCTCATATATCACATAATATATATTACCTAAAATGGCATATGTAATAAGTTTTTGTTGTTAAAAATATAAAGAAGAGTTATGAAAATTTTTGAGATTATTTGCCGTCGGTTAATACTTTCACGTGTAGGAGTACTATAGAAATGTTTTGGATTTTGGATGATTTGATTTATTAACACCTTATACTCACAACTCGCGATTACAGGGAATTACACGACTATCGCTAACCTATATACATTACAGCTCATCGTTACATACGCAATAGGATTCCCAGTCTTCACTAGTCGTATCCTAGGAACGGATTTATAACAGTCTATCACTTCAAATCACACATGAAGTCTTCCTTACATCGTTATATTTTAGCGTCCTTTTTACA
>NW_019764364.1:0-468 GCF_002891405.2 Cryptotermes secundus | reverse complement strand
TTTCCCCTGCCAGTTTTCATTCCACCAATTTCTCCGGCACTGTTCCTTTTATAACTAAAATGTGCAGCTAACTTTGAAGCGAAGGAACCGAATTATGACATTCAGCACGGTCCTAAGGACACGTCAGAAGAAATATTTTCTATCGAATTAGTCTTAAATATTATTGTTGAAACAACAAAGAACCCTCACCAGGATGACGCTAGACACGCGTACTAATTTTCTAAATTCTCAGTAAAGTATTTGGCGCCGATCACAGTGGCCGCGCGGTCTAAGGCATCAACTACCTTCACTCGCTCGAACACTGGGGTCGTGGGTTCGAATCCCACTCAAGACATGGATGTTTATCTCCGTTTATTCTGTTTCTGTGTGTAGATAGCGGCCTTGCGACGGGCTGATGCCCCGTCTAAGGAGTCCTACCGACTGTGATTAAGAAACTGAAGTGAAACGAAGCGTTTCACGGATGCCCTA
>NW_019764363.1:0-469 GCF_002891405.2 Cryptotermes secundus | reverse complement strand
AATTGGATGCAGAATTCTACTTATACATCCAGGATCTGAAACAGGTGCAAGTTCATAATTGCCATTCTAATATGCAGGATGACGTTCTATAAGAGTTCCTCCAGTTAACTATTCTCATAATTTCGGTAAATAAGGATTTAAGACACGGCACAACATGTTTGGAATGAATTCAATTTTAAAGACGACTCTCTCAGGAGGGCATCTGAGTCTCTGGAGCTAGAGAGGATGTCGATCTGGGGCAGCATGGTCATGTGCATGTCCAAAGCCATCAAGCGGTGCTGTTGGTTAGTGCTCGCGAGTTCGAGGATCTGCTGGATGGGCTGGTAGGATTTGTGTCCCACACGTACGGTCCGGTGCAGTGGTGCGGACATCAACCCACAAGTGCAGCCAAGCGAGTTCCGGTACGTTCCGTTATGTTACGTCACGTTATGGTGCATTCCGTTACATCACACAAGGTGCAGTCTCCTTA
>NW_019764362.1:0-469 GCF_002891405.2 Cryptotermes secundus | reverse complement strand
ATACATCAGTGTTTCAAAGTATTCATAAGTGTGCAGCTGACACACTAAATATAAAACTTGTCAACAACAGTCACAAGACAATCACAGATAAAACCTGTACACTGTTGTATATGCAACACTGAATATTGACTTCATATTTTTAGATATTTCACTCTGTAATGAGTAAAATGAAATGCAGTAAGTAGTTCATTATGAATAGGATGTTCAGTTCCATTATTTAATAGTGCAAAATAAAAAGTTTGAAATTTGAAAACTATATGTTACAAATGTAAATCTCTTTAAAAGATACTTTTTTTCTTTATATGTGTTTGTGTTAGAATTTTTCAGAGCAAGAGTTTGCACAAATATATGTCAGTCACCTAACTAAATCATTTCTTTTTGGTGTCAGATGTGGTACTATCACTTATGCATATGTGTCTAAACTAATTACTCACACACCAAAAATAATAGATTGCAACTTAAAAAAAAA
>NW_019764361.1:0-469 GCF_002891405.2 Cryptotermes secundus | reverse complement strand
TTAGACCACAGAGGCAGCCAGGTAGAAAGGAAAGAAAAATAAAAGATACAGAAAAACAGAAAGAGTGCAAGAATGAAGAAGGGAGAAGGAGACATGTAGACAATCTTCTGCTGTTGCGGGAAAGGCGCTAAGCCTGGCCGAGATTGGAAACTCAGAAGTCACATGATCTCGTTAATTGCAAACATATAATGTTAGAAAGGTATTACAGTTTTCACCGTACTTTTCCCTGCGATCAACTTCGTAATATTTTGTGCTCTGCTGACGCTTCTTCCTCCTAATTTCACGCTCAATTTTCAGCACCATTGCCTGTCCAATGACCGAGACATTTCCAAGAAAATATATACGTCACTTTCTTATACGCAATTACAAGAAAGCTCTTTTTGCTAATTCCACGGAACACGTATTAAGAAGACTACTCTTAGCGTTGCGCCTACCGTCTCTGTAATCTGAGGTTATCACAGCGGTGGTT